>NC_060268.1:845634-857421 GCF_021613505.1 Equus quagga | reverse complement strand
TCCTTGCATCCTCTCACTCACCAGGAGTCCATCACACCAGGGGCCCATGGCATGGTAACTGTGAAGGCAGTTTAAAAAATATTACCCTCCGAAGAATGGTGGTGTTACAACCCAGTGCACTAACTCTGCGAGAATTGCAGACTGAGTCCTGCTGGGGCTGTGCAGACAGGGCTCCCACCCTCCAGAGGCAGGAGGAGGCGGGAGAGAGCTGATGGACTGGGAGCTCCGAGACCCCAGATCAGGGCCCAAGAGTCAAAAACAGAGGCAGTGGCTCCTAATGGCTGCTGACACAGACACTGGGGAAATGACGGCCAGGCTGGAACCCGGGTGCAGGAAGCGGGGTCCAGAAGTTGAGGTGCGAGGGACAGAGGTGGAGAGTGGAGGAAAGGCTGCATTTGGGTTGTCAGCACAGGCTGAGGAGACACAACATGATGTGGCCCAGAGGCATCTACGCTGACGCTCCCTCAGAGAGCAGCAGCTCTTCCAAAGGGGCAGGAAGACCCCATTCTCTGGGGATCGAAGGGTCCGTTGTACTGGAGCCCGGACACGGGAGGTCTTCACTCCATCAGTGATGCTCCTGGTGGCACACTTATGTTCTCTTCTAGGAAGGAATTGGGATGTTCCTGGAACACTGAACTGAATTGACGACGGAGAGAGGAGGCAGCGCTGAGCTGAGGCGACCTCTCTCTGAAACGCATATTTTAACGTTTAGACATTTGTTTATCTGATTGTCTCCAATCCTGACATTCCGTTTAGGAAAGGAAGGGATCTGTTTCGTGGGTCAGATGTTTTAGTTTAACCATCTCATTTGTTATTCCTCTCACAGTAGAGCAGAGTGAATTGTGCAAATGGAATAATTACATTTCCTAGTCTTTCTTAACAGCATTAGAGCAAATTCAGTGAGAACTCATGGAAGTGCAGAGGGGAGTAGTTGTTAACGTAGCTCAGAGAGACGCCAGATGCAGTGTGGGGGAGAGGCCAGGGGGCCCCGATCAGAGGCGTGTCTGGAGAAAATGACTTTCGAGGCTTCTTTGCAGACACTACCCCAGCTCAATCCGTAAATGCAACTACAGCCTTCCCCACTCTTCCTGCAGGTTCTCCATCATCCTGTCCCCTCTGGAGAAGAGTCGTCTCTGACAGGATGAGTCCCGGTGTCCTCCAGTGTGGCTGCGATTCCCACACACAAACCCGCGAGATCAGAGGCCCACAGGAGACCTACGTTCCTTCCCTCAAAACCCCTCATCTGTTTCAGTTTCCCTGAACCATCAAGCGTGTTCCTGCCTTCCCTTCATTCTGCTCAGGCTGCTGCAGGGCAGCAGGCTTTCTAGAACTTTCCTGAGACACGGCACCTCTGCACGACCTGAGTGCTGGTAACAGTGAGAGGCGTGTGGACTTATGGGCACAGGAAGACTTTCCCTTTGTGCTTTTTGTCAGCGGGAAGCCTGGGAGCCTGGACTCGTTTCAACCTCCAGATCTTTCTTTTTATGAAGATGATGCTGGTCACAGAGTCATCACTGGCCGCCCTGCAGGCGCTCAGAGTCGCCAGCCTCACCCGCTCGCTCCCTCTGCCTTTCATTTGAAAACGACACGTAGAGGCACGTAGACTTGGCCAAGATGACTATAAAAAAGAATTTTTGAATTTAATTAAATACCAGCTCATAGTAACACAGTTCCTTTGCACAGTGCACTGCAACAGGCACAGGACTTTCACAGGTGTCCGTCTAATGCTTGAAACCGCAGGCCTGTGTCCACGACCACCCCGTGTGAAAGAAGTGTTTTCCTCGGCTCTGTTGGGATGTGTGAGAGAAACTGCACATTTGTCCTCAGCTCTTGCACATGCTGTCCCATTTTCATGATTCTCAGTGCAGACGAAATCCTCCCTTGGTCAGAGCCCTTGTACTTCTCCTCCCACAGCCCAGCGTTTACGCACGATTAGGGGCCAGGGCCACATTCCTGTCCATCTCCTAGAAGATGGCGTGTGGCTCCCTCTTTGCTTTGAACTCGCAACCAGCAAGCTCACAGCGAGAGCAGAGCGCAGTGGGTCAGCCCACAGGACACTACTTCTTCTCTTTTCTGCTTCCCTCTGAAACAGCCCCCCAAGGGGATTATTTGATGGAATGTTGGCATTTGGGAAACATATATAGACTTTGTAAAATGGTGTGGATGAGCAGAGACTTTTCTGAACTCATATATGAGAGAGAAAATCAACAGCATTGATACGGGAGCTGAATCCCTAAACCTGAAGAACTCCTTCCTTTTCCCCAAAGCCTCCAATAGTGAGACGAGCTTCGTGCCAGCAGCCCCTCAGTGGATACACTGTAAGGAGCCTAGGCAAGCACAGCGAGGAGGAAATGGAGCATTTTACCAAAAAAACCCTTTATTGACTATGACACACAAACAAAAAGTATGCTGTGTGTGTATGTGTGTTCGTGTGCGTGCATTGTGTGCGTGTATGCATACATTGTGTGTGTGCATACATTGTGTGTGTGCATACATTGTGTGTGTGCATTGTGTGTGTGCATGTGCATGCATTGTGTGTATTTGTGTATTGTGTATGTATTGTGCGTTTGTGTGTATTGTGTGTCTGTGTTGTGTATGTATTGTGTGTGTGTGCACATGTATTTCCTAGCTCTGCCCCCTGAAAAGGCCTAGAACAATGACCACTCTGGTGCAGTGAGATCCTCAGGGACCAGACTGTGGTCTGGAAATAGCACTTCCCCTAGAAGAGGCTGGCGAAACAGCTCTTTACAGGCTTGGGGTGGGAAGAGTCGGAGATGTGTCGGAACATTTTGTCACACTAGAGAGTGCGGAAGCTACAAACACCATCAGGGTCACGTCAGGAACACCCTGAAACTTGAAGAGGCTTCTGTTGGCCAAAGAGGGGAAATTTGAGCTTTAAAAAGGATAATAATTGCAATTATTTGGAACCCATCCAATAAGTTTAAATCCTTGACTTCATAATGATATTTTAAATGATTGATCTGCTTCAGAGGGTGATAGGGAACCAATTATTTCCACAAAAATTGGTAGATGGGATAGAATCATTTATTCTGCTGTTCCTATATGAATGGTGTCACTGAGTAACTAGATAGGGGATGGGAGAAAGCATATATTTATAAAAGTGCTCCAGCGGATGGATTAGTAAGTGAAAAAGAAATGACAGAACGAGAATATCACCATTTGGCAGCCCCCTTTGGATGAATTCATCTCAGCATCCAGCATCAGCAGCTGCTGTGACCACAAAAAGAGAGACAAGGCAGACATCACACGGCTCGATGAGAGAGCAAATGGGCACCCAGAACCCTGCCCAGGATCAAACCTGAGCCGGCCCAGCCTCTGCACCCAAGCTGCCCGTGTGCAGGAAACACAGAGACGGGCCGGTGACCTGCCCAGCAGTGTGCAGTCAGCAAAGTCCCCTGCCAGGAGGCGTGCCAGTCAAATTCTCAGAGAAGTTGTAAGCAAAGAAAGGTGGAGGGGGGAGCCCACAGAATAAGGGACTTAAGAGACACGTCAGATTTGCAGGCAGGCGATGCTACACTGTCATGTCTGAGACGCCCACTGAGGCGATGAGCCTACAGAGAAACAAGGATGCGATTACTCTGAAAGTCAGGGTATGAAGAGGAAGGAACATGGACCAGGATGGGGCCGAGCGAGGGGCCTTGGGGTGGCTGGCGGTGTCCTGTTTCCCAGCCTGGAGGGTGGCAGCTAAGGTGTTCACCTTATACCTCTTCATTAAGCTCTGATCACTTGGTGTGGTTTTCTGAACCTGTGTTTTATTTTATGATGGAAAAGTTGAAAGAGAAGAAGAAAATAAGAATAGCAATTTTAAAATTCACATATTATGAATGCCATAAAGGGCTTTGAGAGTCAAGAGCAGTTTGCATCAAGCAGCAGCACAATGGCACAAAGGAGAGCCCGACCTGGGAGCTGCCCCTGGGGTCCGAATCCCTGCGTGGCCTCTCACCAGCTGTGCGGCCTAGGCAAGTCAGCCTCTTTGAGTCCTGATTCCTCACCTGTAAAATGGATGTCATTATGGTCTCTACCTCACGTGTCCTCCTGGGGTTCAAACAAGGTGACACACTGAACGTTTAGAACATTGCAGGCACACAGTGAGCGCTCAATGCCTGTCGGCATCCTATTTCTTCCTGTTTCTGAAAACATGCCTTTCTCTCCTAGTGGTTCTTCTCACACACTGCAGCTCTCTCTCTTTCTTAAAAATCCCTGATGGCGTGGGTGGGGGTGGGAACACGGTGCCTCTCCTGTCCTTCTGCCCTTGTTCCCCATTCTGTTTGAAGACCCTGGAGGAGCTGTCTGGCGAGGCAGGGATGGAAACGTCCCAGGCGGGCAGAGTCAGAACCTTTCAGTGGTGAGAGAGGAGAGAAGGGACTTTCCTCGTCTGCCACTGGATCCCAGTGTCTAGAGCATTGGGTGAGACCGTGTGGCTGCGGAACAGACGTTTGTTGAAAGGAGGGATGAGAGGACAGCGGAACACGCTTTAGAAAGTGCCCATCAAGTACTTCCTTTTTGCATGAAGAGTCTGAAGTGGTCTGTGGTTTATTTCTGCCTCCCTCCTGCCTGCTGCTTTTCCTCCCTGCTGCCCCATTTCAGTATCCACAGCTTTGTACGAGTCACTTAGTCTAAATGTGGTATCTCTTGGCAAAATGTGTATTTTGTACTTGCTCTTCCTTCTGAAGCGACACATTGCCTGTAGCCCTGTGCCTGCCAACCATCTTGCTGCTGTCCATCGGAACTCCTTCCTGCCCAGATCTGTCTGTCCTGGCCCCTCTTCCTCTGATGTCCTTCCTGTCATTGTTCCCCACCTGGCCCTCTCCTGTCCTGTGGTCACAATGTGGACGAGTTCATTGCAGTAAAGCCTTTCTGGGCCAGCCTCTCATGGGGGCATTTCTCTGTCCCCTGCTTGTGAATCCTTCTGTTTTCCTTCAAGCACTTACCATGCATGCTACGTGTTGAGCACATGGAGAGTAAGGGGCCAGCACAACAGCGACAAGATGCTGCGGGAACGGAGCATGCACGTGAGCTGACTCACTGCTCTCTCTGCCGTGACTTTCACGAGGTACTGTGACTGGGGAGCTTCCAGTGTCTGGTGTTCCGTGAGTGCTCAATAAGTGCTTGGTGAACGAGTGGATAAACTAGGGGAGGGTACGAGCAGCCCCAAGCTTGGAGTTGGGGTGGGTGGTTCTACAAGACAGAGGACCAGAATCTCACAGAGAAGGCTAAGCAAAGAGAGGCAGACTCCAGGGCAGGGGTGCTCACAACCTTAAGGAAACACAGTTTCCCTGAAAGGTCTGCCTGTAACATGGGGACCAGCCCACAGCTTTATCAGAGATGGACTGGAAGGCTCAGGAGCAGGGACTGAGGCTAAAGCCATGGACCAGGGCCTGGAGACGGCGAGCCGGACTCTGGCCCAATGGTGCCCAGTGGGCAGTCCTTGAGATGCCGACTCTGATGTACTTCTGAGGTTTCTGAGAGTGACTGACGAGTAGGTTCCAGCAGGGGTGTCGCACGGCCTGCCCCCTCGGGGTGCTTCAGGCCGGGCGTGGCCTGCACCTGCAGACACAGCATAGCTTAGGAAGGCTTCAGCTGGAGCTTTAGCTCTGTTGCTTCATAACTGTGTGACCTTGGGCAAGTTCTCGACCTCAGGACACCTGGCTTCACCGTCTAGGAAATGAAGATCAAAATACCCACCCTCTGTGGCTGTTTAGAAGATGAAATGAGATAAAGTGAAGAGCTTGTCCACTGTTGCTCACACCTGGCAGCACACAGAATAGCCCACGGGGAGTTTTAACAACCCACACAACTGGGCGACGGCTGGAGATTCCGACCCAGTAATTCTGGGGTGTGTCCCAGGCATCCGGGCTTTCCAGAGCTTACAGGTGGTCACGAAGCTCAGGCGGAGCTGAGCGACCGAGGACTGGTCTACGAAAGGCAGCGACAAAGGGCGGCTTTCCGTCCACCTCCTCCTCCACGGCCCCGCCTCACCTCCTCGCCCTGTTCACCCTGTTGGGAGGCGTGGGCGTCAGCAGATTCAGTCCCGAGGCGCTTGGAGAAGCGGAGCATCAGAGACGACCGAAGGCCGGCAGTGTTCACGCTGGACGCTGATTCCAGCAAACGGCTGGAGGAAAGCAGCAGGATCGAGGACTCGGGGCTAAGGCTCAGCTTTGAACGTCTTGACAGCAAATGTGGGGTGTGAGAGACGGCACTGCTGGGATTGATTTGCGTGAAATCACTCTTAAACGTGCTTTGCCAGTTTTTCTATACTTGTAAAATGACTTTCTGCTAGAGAGCTCTAGACACTCTCAAATAAAGCACAACTGTTTTTAAATAAAGGTTGTCGAGTGGGTTAATTTACTTGAGCAGTGAAAATTTACCAAGTGCCCCCTGGGCGCAGGCCGCTGGGCTCAGGACCATGGAGACAGAATTTCACCCGACAAACGTTTATTGAGCGCTGCTCCGGGAGTGGGGCTGTATCAGTGAGAAAATAAGGAGAGAGAAAAATCCCTACCCTTTCGGAGTTTACATCTAACGGGGAGAGACGGGCAGGGAAAAGTAAACAGTAAGTACATCATGATGTGTTAGAATGTGACAAAATGCTGTTTAAAATTATGAGACAGTTAAGGAGACTCACTGAGTAAGTCGTTGAAGAAGATGCAGATCTACTATGTGGGTCTCCAGGCAAGAGCATTCCAGGCAGAGGGGCCGCCAGTGCCAAGGCCCTGGGGCACAGGGCTGCATCTGAAGAACAACAAAGAGGCCGAGTGTTTTTGGTGACGTGAGAGCGAGTAACGGGGAGAGGGTGAAGAGAAACGGCCGATGACGTGGGGTCTCGTGGGACCTTCCAGGACTTGGGCTTTTACGTTGACGAGGCAGAGAGCCGCTGGGTCAGGAGCAGAGGAGCGATCGACTCGTTTTCTAACAGGATCCCTCAGGGGCAGCACTGAGAACATGGGCAGAAAGCGGGCGACAAGCGAGGAGCTGACATGGGAGAGAGGGGTTTCCGAGGGCGGAGGGAGAGCGCGTTGGGGCGGCACGGGGTGGGGCAGCCCTCCAGCTCCGCCCTGGCGCACGGAGCCTTCCGCGAGGAGCCTGAGGATGGAGATCCTGCTGCCGAGGATGTGGATCCCGAGGGCCGAGCGCGGGGTCTTGTGATCCAAGGCGGAGACGGAGCCAGGGATGCGCGGAGCCTGACGGGGCTGCTTGCGGCCCTGACACAGGGATAAAGAGTGCAATGCGATGAGTCCTGGGGACCCGAGGCGGCCCGGGGCGGCAGAGGCCGGAGGGCAGGGGGCGGTTCCGGCCCTGGGACGTCGCTTTGGCTCCGGTTGGGACGCAGGGAGGCTGGCGAGACGTGGGATTGGTCCCGCCCCGAGATCTTCTCTTCAGCCCCGAGGATGGAAGGCAGGCCGAGGGACCTTCGGTCAATAGACGTGATGAAGACAGTGTCCCGCTCAGGATGCTCGGCCTATAAAGAGAAGAGCGCCCGTGTGACCGCGGCTCAGCGCACAGACCAGCACAGGCTTCAGTCCAAGGTTGCTCTGTGCGCGTTATGGACAACGGTCCGCGAGCCCGCCAGCTCGTGCGCGCTGGGCGGCTGTGACCGGCTCCGCTTTAGCCGGTTCCCGGAGCCCTGACGCCGCGCTCCTTGCCAAGCGGTCCACCGGCCAGCAGCGGCCGCCTCACCTGGACACTCGTTGGAGATAGGGGACTGGCCCGGCCCGGGGCTACTGAATCAGCGTCCGCACTGAACCAGATCCCCATTCGAGCCCTGGGAATGCGCCTCATTATTAGTAGGAACAAAGCAGGTGCTTCCAGGAAGAGAAGCCAAGGGTGAGAAGCAGCCCCGGGAAGGATTACGTATTACTCACCAGCCTTAAACCCCAAGTTCAGTGCATTTTTTCCCAGCCCTGCCAGTGTATTGGACTCATGTGAACTTCATTAAAAAATAAAGTTCTAACTTGCATGACTCGAAAAATATTTCACTGTTTCTTTAGAGAGAAACCGTTCAGGACAAAGTTGATTATACAGAATAAGGAAAAAACTACTCTGACCTTTTAACCTGAATGAGTAGTCATTAGCGTCTTAGAGAATTCCAGAATGTGGAGCAGCAGTCCTCCATGCGGCTGTGTATTAGCGTCACCCTGGGAGCTCTCAGAAAAATAAAGCATACGGATGCTGAGGCCCAACCGGATACTCTGACTGATTATGAGGCGGCAAGAGTCAAGCTCACTGGTAGAAATAAAAATGCAAGGCACATGTTTAATTTTAAGTGATCCAGCAGCCAAATTAGAAAGGTAGAAATAAGTGTAATTTATTTTAGGAATATTTCACTTAACCCAATATATCCAAAGTATTATCACTTCAACATGTAATCAATGTAAAGAAACTAATAATGAGATACTTGATGTTCCTTTTTCTTAGTGGAGCTTTGGAACCTGGCGTGTGGTTACACCTACAGCACAGCTCGGTCCAGAGCAGCCACACTCCAAGAGCTCAGTGGATGCCTGGGCTAACGGCTGTGGTGCTGGATGGTGCAGCTTCGGGCAACAGAGGTGCACGCTGTGAGAGACAGATTTCCACTTCTGGAAAACAAAATGACTGCCCGTTTAAAGTAGAAGAGGTGGTTCAGCAGACCGTGCAGGGTAATTTCGCACTATTTCCTGCTTGCAAACAGCCTCTTAAAGATCAGTGTGGGAGTTCAACGAGGAGGGAGGATTTAGAAAGTTTGCAAAATTTCTCCCAAAAAGGGAAATGTTGTCCGGGATTTAGGTGATCCAGGCAGATCCTCCCGTGATGCCATCTTAAGGCACCCCCAGGAATGCTGAGCCTTGCTCCCCTGCACCTGTGACGTTAGGACGTACTGAGCTTCTGCTGACTTTGTTCTAGGAAAAGATAAGAATGTACTTCCTTTTTCTTTCCAGGAATCAACCACTATGAAGGGCAAGCATCTTTTAGGATTTTGGGATCTGCGTAGCTGGGTCAGTGCTGGGATGGGGGACATGAAAGGACCCAGTGCTGTGGTGGGTGCTCCTGGCCCAATCCTCTTTCTCAGAAGCGTCACTCACCAATCTTCTCCCAAACTGGCTGTGAGTATAACAAAGATCTTCTTCCTAGTATTAACACTAGATTGGGTTCCCAGGATCTGATCTTTACCGTGGGTTTTTCTCCTCAAGAAATTAGAGAAGCTGCTGAGCCACCGGCAGGTGTTAGGCTGTAACCAGGTCCTGTAGCTCTCTGGAGCCCCAGGCTAATGAACAGCAGGTCTTCATGATGTGTGCTGAGAACCGGGTTAACTCATTTCCCGGGGTGGCCTGCGGACAGCGTCCTCGTGCTGACGGCAGGGTGCAGAGGCACCCAGGACAGGGGGCCCCCACCCCACCTGTCCAGGTGCCTGTACTCCTGGGGAGGCTCCTGGCCACTTTGCACCAAAACATCTTTGCTTCTCCCAAAGGGACTTCCTTCCCAAAGCTGAGGATGGTTTGAAACAAGCCAACAATGAGCGGGACAAGATTTATCCTTGGGCCATTCACCCACTCCATCCTGTGCACCCTCCCCCTCACCAGACACAGCCCTTCTCTTTGGCCCTGGAGGGCATCTGCTGTCAAAAGCCTTCTCATCAAAGCGTCATGCCCTCTTCCACAAGGAGTGACTGTCTACACCAGGACGCAGGTGACACAGAGTCCTTGTTCTCCATGGCTCTTGTGAAAAGGGACTAACGCACAGCCAGAAGAACGTCAAGCACAGCTGGGCAGGGGGAGAGATGGGGAGAAAGTTGGAACGACTGGGCCCCTGAGATGGTACCGTGCAGGCAGCAGCACCCCCCTAGAACAGAGCGAGGGGTGAGGGTGGAGCACCCTCCAGGGGTCAAGATGGGCCGGCAGCAATGACAGGCTGCCCCTGGGCACTTGCGGCTTCTGTTGTGTGGCCAAAGTATCAGGCTTACCATCCTCAGAGAATAAGGTCATTTTACTTCTTTAAAAATGTAGAATTTAAATAATTTTACCAAAATTAGGTTTAAAGATGATTCGTATGAGTAAGTTCTTAAATCAAAGCCTGAGGAAGAACTGCTCCCTGCCTCCTACTGTCACACGGCTCTCATCACGCAGGCGACCCTGTTTATAGCCCAACGTCATGGCTGCAATCTTCTGGCTCACACTGAGGTCTTGTTTGGGAACCATGCTCTTTTATTAGGGCAGAGGGAACATTTAAAGGGGTTTTCACAGTTTCTCTGGGCCAACAGTACTCTAACTTTCTGTTTTCCTTTTCTACTGTTACATGGAAGGAAGGAGCCCCTCTCTGTGTTAAAATGTGGGGATTATTTTGTAAATTTGACTATGAAGAAGAGTTTTTTACTCTTTTTAAAAAGTGATTTACTTTTTTTTTTTAAAAGATAAAGTAGTCTTAGCTGATATCTGCAAGGTGTTATAAGGACTTTTTGGGTCAAATTACTCTAAAGTCACCCATTAAGAGAAATCTGACACATATGAGACAAAATGTGTGTGACTTAATCTGTCTGGAACCCTACAGTGGTCCCCTTTGCTGAAAGATGAGGTATAAATGCTGTCTAATGTGGATGAGTGTAGGACACACATAGTGAGCTAAGTTGATGGTGACAGGTAAAGTGAAGACACGAAGAAATCTTAACGTTTGACTCAGGAGGTTGCACTTAATTTGGTAGGTAGTAGGGAGCTGTTGAAGGTTTTAGAGTAAAGAGAATGGTAATCTCAGGGTGGTGCTTTAGCTGCAGGAGAAATGGAGGGAGGAAGAAAGCTCAAAAGTTTGTTGGGGCAGGGCCTACAGGACCACAGCAGATCAAATGTGGAGACTAAGGAAGAAAGAGGAGTGAAAGATGACTCAGATTTTGAGCTTAGAAGGATGACAGCTGCCTGAAAGCACAGAGGCCAGAAGTTGTTGGGGGAAAATATAATTAACTTGACCTTGAACATGCAGAGTTCGAGGATCAAATGAAAAAATGGATTGAAGCACTTCCAGGAGTGTACGGCACTGTTCTCACATAATAAAATAACAATAATACCATTCGTTAAACATGGAGCAAGTATCTTATATGGACTCTCCCAGACACAGGCTGAGCCCCATTGGCATGAAAATGATCTTTAAGTCCAGGAGAAGAACCTCTGGGCAGAGGGGCCTGGGTCCTGGACTTATGTGTCAGTTGGGGCCAATGGGAGGAAGCAGTGAGAAAGTCGCACAGGACCCACAGGGAGTGAGGTGGCTGGAGGCCACTCTAGGCAGCTCGCCGGCCTGGAGACGATGACTTTGGTGAAGAAGAGCACGGACTTTCCAGTAGGATTGGCTGAGTTCAAATTCAGATTCTGCAATTGAACAAGCTGGGTTATCCTGGGCAACGTAACCTTCGGGTGCTCAGTTTCCCCATCTGTAAATGGGGCTATGCCAAGTATAACTTAACGGTTGTTGTGAGGACTAAGTGAGATTATGCTGAAAAGCGCTAAGAACAGTGCCTGGAATATGGCAACGACTCAAAACCATTAATGATGCCAAGTGCTAATGGGGTGAAAAATGGAAATTAAGAAAAGAAACCTAATTACATGGGAGTCGGGAAGGCCTGTAGGGGGAGCTCTCATGCCCATCATTGCTTGCATCTCAGACAGGAAGTGCAACTGCTTTATTACTGAAGGAAGATTTCTCTCCCCACCCAGCAACAGCTCAGCCAATGAGAAATGCCACAGCTCAGCTAATGAGAAACTGCAGCTCAGCCAATGAGAAACTGCAGCTCAGCCAATGAGAAATGCC
>NC_060268.1:835395-845624 GCF_021613505.1 Equus quagga | reverse complement strand
TGCAGCTCAGCCAATGAGAAACTGCAGCTCAGCCAATGAGAAATGCCGCAGCTCAGCCAATGAGAAATGCTGCAGCTCAGCCAATGAGAAGCCGATGCTGCCCTGATCTGTTACTCTCCTCCAATGGAGCTTCCTTTAGAACAGCCCCGCCCTCTCCCCGTTTTCTCTATAAGAGCAGCTCTGTCCTGTGTTCTCTGGATTTGCCTATGGTTCTGGTAGCATGCACCTCCTGGATTGTCGTTCTTTTGGCTATTCCTGAAAAACTCATTTTGAGATAAAATATCAGGCAGATTTGCTTTTTAAGTTGATAAAACAAGAACCATTCACAGCATTTGGCAAGGGAGGTAAGCAGTGACATCCTGGAGGAAGGTTTCAGAGTGGCGGTGGGGCAAAGTCTGTCTTCAGAATGTTAATTTTAATTACAAGGTAGAGTCGTAAAAATAGCAATAGGAACAGGAACACTTCCTTCAAAGTGGCCTTCTGATGGCCTTTGTTATACGTGGGGGAGTTGCACGTGAAATGTCTGATTAAAAAGTAACAGTATGTAAAAGAGTAGATGTTTAAGATTTATAACACTTAGTAGTGTGTTTGCTTTCTCTCAGAAGAAAATCTGCCAAAAGGAAATAATCTAGTAGTCATGTCCATGCTGAATAGCACGTTATCACGCCTAGGAACTGCTCTGGTGAACATTTAAAAACATTTTCTCCAGGCACAGCTTCTAAAACACCCTGGACTCCGCTATAATGTTCCCCACTGTAATGCTTTCCCTGAGACTTATCCCCTCAGATATAGCTCAGTGATTTAATTTTATTTTCAAACAGACACTTTTAAAAAGATCCTCCTGACTCTTTAAATCTAGTTGCTATAAATTAATATCAAATGTTGGTTTCTTTGAGTATAAACGTGAACCATTTTAATTCTCTAGACTGGCTGCATTTAGAAAATGTAAAATTAGAAAAGTCATACAATCACACGTAGAAAATACAGAAAAGTAATTACACTGCCATTCAATTCACTGTAAGCAATTTGGAAAATTTCCTTCAGACTTTTATTCATATATTTCTTTTTTATAGTTGTAAATATCCCACACATGCAACGTCGGGCCTGCTCTTTAATATGACATTATTGGTAATTTTCAGTTGTCTGCAGTCTCCACAACCATCACTTTAGTTACTGTATAACAACCGATCAAGGAGATATGCTATAACTTACCTCTTTATTTCCCTGGAGCTGGACATTAGTTTCTTGGTTTCATATTTTACTGTTACAAATAATAGTATTTAGCATATTTAAGGATGTAACTTTCTCATATTTAGTATTTTTTTCTTATTCTCAGAAGTTGAACTGAGGATCAAAGGGCACGTTCATTTATATAGCATTTGGTGCATATACTCCCAAGTTATTCCTGAAAAGGATACACACACGCCTATGTGTGTGTGTGTGTGAGTGTGTCTGTGTGTGTATATGTGTATACACAACTTTGTGGATAGAAGAAGACGTCCTGTTTTAGCATGCATTTCTCTGATTGTCTGCAGGTTTGAATCCTTCCGTAACTGTATCCCTCTAATTTTATTTGCTTGTTCAGCTCTTTTGCATTGGCCTCATGTCTAGGAAAGTGATTCTTTTGCTTAAAGTTAATTTAACATGAATGGTTACAATAAAGCTGCCTTGTTTATTACTTTCTGATACTCCCCTGCCAACCGCCAAGCAACCACAATGGCAACGAGCTTTAACAGGGCACATAATGTTTGTACTGGAAAGGAATAAGCCGCCTGAAATACTTCCCTCCGAGAAAAGCTCAAGAGGTCTTAAAAGGAGAGAACTTTGAGAAGCAAAGTGTGATATAATATATGAGCAGCTCAAAGCACTTATAGAAAAAGTGGGACAATTTGAAAGCATTTATTGAAAGTAATCAAATTTTGATAGACTGACGAAACCTAAATGCAAGATTCCTCAGCATCTCATGCTGCAGAATCAGTTTCTGTTCCTCCCATGAAAACTATACCTTCTTTCAACTGAAAATACAGAGGGATGAAACAGAGAGCCTGGGGGATGGAAGGTGAGGAGTGAGTGGGCTGAGAGTTCCAGTCTTTGCTCCCTGCCGTCTCTGACTCATCCATTACGTTCCTCCTGCCCTGGAGTATTAGTCAGTTTGCAAGAAGTAGGAGCCAATACCAGCGAAAGAGCAGGACAGAGGAAGAAGACTTATTGGTGGTTGGAGGAGAGCTCACGGGCTCCAAGTCGAGGATGCAGCTGGGCCTCGGGAGGAGACTCCGATGGGTTCCTCGGGAATGCTTCGCTCCTGCATCTCTGTCTCAGCTTCTCTCTCTGTACCACACTTACACTTTACCCTCAGGGCTCTCCATTGTGGATCCAAAGCTCCTGGGGAAGAAACTCATTGGCCAGGCTTCGTAGTCATGTGGGCAGGGGCTCCAGAGCACAGAGACACGGCATTTCCTGCTGCAACTATTGGGCGGTGCGCGAGCGAGGGGAAGCAGTCCCCGAACAGGGGTGCTGAGCAAACCCTGGACGCTGCCCGCTGCACCTGCCGCGGCCTCTCCCTTTGGCCAGCGGATGCCGGTTGCACTGGGCGGGCACTCGGTTGGCTCCACTCACTGTCCCCAGGGCCGAGTGACAGCACTGCTGGCCATGTACATGCACGCGTGTGATATGGAACCGTCCTTCTGTGTACTTCTGCTCATATACAAACAGTGTGTTATAGGTGCCTGCTTATCTCGTGTGTGTATAGACAGAGAGACAGAACTGCTTCCCCAATTGTGTCTCTGAAAAACTTCTAGGAAGAAAAGTAATATTCTTTCATCAAATAAGTTCTAGAAGCACTGAGCCAACCAAGATGAATAATTCCTGTGTCACGTGGCTTCTCAGGGTCTTCAGTAGCTACACACCTAGGAGGGAGACAGGATGTTAGTTCCCTAAACTTACTGAAATATACGTGTGTGTGTTTAATTTGAGGAATATCTGTAAACACATTGCATATCATCTAAAATGCATTTTGAGAAATACTGGCTTGGGTTCGAAGATAAGTATGAATTTCTCTTTGGAAAAGGGAGAGAAAAAGGGGAGTTTGTGCCAAAGAGATAATTTGTTCATGTAAAGCCCACGGGAAAGGCCACTGGAGGGAATAAGCACCTTCAGAGCAGACGGGCCCAGAGGATGGTGGCCTGGTGCTCAGCCACCCATCGGCCTGTGAAGACCTCTGGCGGCCGCGGCTGTGTCCTCTCCTGTGGGATGCTCACTCACGATGCCTCTTTTCTGGACCACCAACTGTGTTTTTCATGGCATTTGTGAGGAGTTATGAAATTCGCTGCCTTGCAATTTGGCACCCTTTGGAACGTGTTTCTGCATGCGCCTACGATCCAAACAGCGTCCAGAAGCAGCTGTGGGCCCAGCTACGCTCTTCCATAAAATTACTGCGTCATTATAACGAGTCTCTTGACCTCCTTGCTTCTCTGTTTTCTTGCTTTCCTAACCTGCATCAGATTCTTTCCTTCTGCGTCAAGGGAAGGAGCGTTTTTTCGGAGGCTACTCTTTTAACAATAAATTAGATTTAAGAAGCGAAGGCTTTGGGGCCGGGCTGTGGCTGAGTGGTTCAGTTCTGCATGCTCTGCCTCGGTGGCCCGGGTTTGCAGGTTTGGACCTACACCACTCGTCAGCCATGCTGTGGAGGGGACACACGTACAACGTAGAGGAGGACTGGCATGGGTGTTAGCTCAGGGACAATCTTCCTCAAGATAAAAAAAAAATTGGAGCTGTTGTTTTCCACATCCTGCGAGGCCGGCTGATACAGATACACAGAGCTTTCAGACATCCCATCACACTGTAAAGGTAGAGCAGCCCACACTCCTTACCGGCCTGCTCTGTTCTGGGTGCTGGGGCTGCAGCCATGAACAGACGATGAACCCGGCCTCACGGGGCTTCTGTGTGAGCTTGCGTGCATGTGTAGACTGACCACAAGTAAACAAATATGCAAGGTAACGTCAGATAGACGAGTGTTAAGAAGAAAAATGAGGCAGGGTCACGGGGTCAGGAGTCACTGGAGGTCTGTTTTGGACGGGATGGCCAGGGAAATTCTCTGTTTGGTGAACGTCTGAGCAGAGACCTGGACTGAGTGAGGGCATCAGCCATGAAGCCAAGTAAGGGAAGAGACTTCCGGGCATCTGGAAAAGCAAGTGCAAACGTCGTGAGGTGGACATGTGCTGAGTGTGTCTCAGGAGCAACACGGAGGCCACAGTGGCAGAAGCCAGCTGACTGAGGGGGAAGGGGATGGGAGGTGGTGTGTGTGTGGCGGGGGTCAGGTCATGAGGAGCCCTGTAGCCTAGGAGTAATTCTTCATTTTATTCTAAGTGTGATATGACATAATAACCAGGATACAAAACATCAGCAACAGCATCATTCTTTTGTTAATCTTTCTTCCCTCAATCACTGTGGCCAGAAAATTCTTCATGAAAGGAGAAGAAACATGTGTGCTAGTGGAAGCACTTGGGGTCAGGGCCACAGGAAACAGCACGACTGCAGGCGGAGAGCCGCGATGAACAGGCCCTTTCTGAAGAGGTCGGGTGTAACTGCTGCTTTCGGGTGCAATTTGTTGCCTATAAATATCTCTGTTAATACAGCCCATTCACTTAGTGATGGGTGAGGAGAGGCACAGAGCCCATGTCGGGACTGCTGACGAGTCAGAACAGCTCTGCTCCCCCGTGCGCCTCGAGCGAGTGGAAGGCTGTTTGCGGGCGCAGAGCAACATGCGGGCGCGAGCGGGAAGGAACACAGATCAGGCAACACTCGAGACTGCTGGTGTTCAGTACCCTCAGAGACCCACGTAAGGCTTAAGAGGTTGGGTCTGAGGAAGTAAACTGCCCTCCATCTTCCTTGTAACGCTGCTGACAGAGGGGCTTGAGCAGGTTGCTCAGGCTGAGCTCCTGGAAACGCCTTTCTAGCGGCACCTGGAAATGTGACAGGTTCCAGGGGCCAGGGCCTGATGGGGTGGCTCGCCGGTCACTGTGCACCTGGTGGCTTTACATTCTAACTCCAGCTTTGCCCCTGAGGGACCCGGTTTGTCTGCCCGAGCCCTGTTATCCTCCATCTCCCTCACCATTTCGGGTGTTGCAGCCAGAAAGAACCCGGCTTCCAATTCTGGCTCCGCAGCTCGGTTGCCATGTGTCTTAATTAGCAAGCACCTGATCCTTCAGGCTCCTCTCTTATAAAACTAAGACAAACATACGTACTGTTGAATGAGCATGTCGAGTGCCCAGCACAGGAATGGAAAGCACTTGAGAAATGCAATAGACCCCGGGACGCGGTCGATAGGAACCCCAGCTTCCTGACTATCACCTGATGAGTGCTGGACCTTGAGGGTAGTTTTTACCTATTGTTAGTGTTCAAAAAATTGAAATTTAGCTATAAAGTGTACACAGTCCCTATTCAAGCTCCAGCTAACCCTCCCTCCACCTTCCCTGTTCCCACAGTCCCACAGTCCCGCCCAGTGGCAGAGAAGGAAAGGGACCAAGATTTATTGGGCAGCTACACGCCTGCTGCAGACGAGGGTCTTACACACATTGTCTCATTTGATCCTCACAGCATTTTAAATCAAGCATTATGACCTCACCCAGCAGCTGAGGAAAGAAAGCTCTGAAAAACCAAGAATGGAGAATTTACGTCAACCGATAAAATGGCAGAGATGGAGTTTCAACCTGATCTGCTTGAATCCTAAACCTGAATTCCTTCCAGGACCCAGGTGGGCTACTTAGAGCACAGTGTCATTAGCAAATACTCACTGTTGCCCAAAAGAAGCCCTGAAAACAGAACATGGGGACATTCTGGTCTCGTCTCTGAATCTCACTGGATTCTGTGAATAAGTAATGTCCCAGTTCCGTTGCTGATGGTCAGGGATAAATCTGTCCTGGGCAACACTGGACAAAGATGCTTCCAGCCTGTTTCTCAAGTCACTCCCCTTTCTGGCAATCTGTTCTAGAACCTTCCAGCCCTTATAGTTGTCCTCATTCTGAGCTGCAATCCCCTTTCTGGGGCCACCGCCACTCCTCCAACAGCTTGACCCCAACAGGAAGACAGATCTTCAATTCCACTGCAGGCATCTCTTCTATGGAATCAGTAACCCCGGATCTTTTAGATTTCTCATAAAACCTATTTCCTTGGCCTTTTAATAATTTTCACAATGCTTTTTGTGGACATTTTCCAAACTTTCCACTACTTGCCTAAGTTCTGGACATTTAACTCTAACAGAGCCCCGAGAACAATGAGCCAGAGGACCCGTCCATGTCCTGCAAGCACCCCTCCCGCTCAGATGCCCCAGGGCTGCACCACTACTGAGTGATCGTCCTCACGGCGAAGAAATGCCAACTCTGGAAAAACAGCAAATTAGGAAGCCAGGGCTTTTAACAGTATCCAACAGAACTACTGTTACTGCTGTGGGGATGGTCAATCCCTCGACGTGCACTTTTTAGTTCCAAGAAGGAACATAAGCATGAGTGATTTTTTTCATTAGCATCAAGAACTTACAAAGGATGTCAGACAGATGGATCAATTAAATGCATCTTGTTAGGATTCCTGGCCCAAGTCAAGTAAAACCCGTAGTTAGTCAAACATTGGGGTGGGGCCCGTAGGACGTAAGCAGATAAGCTGAGATAAAGACTTTACAGCACAAGTTGTTCTGAAGTTTTAAAAGTAGCAAGATTTGGTTTTTTATTTTAACTTTTGAGGGATTTAAAGGGAATACATGGAATGAAGAAAGAAAAAGCTTATTGCTTTTAAAATACTCTCGCACATAATCTAGCCACAGGGAAACTTGCTCACACTTTGGTATTTGAAGGTCCAGCATTGGATTTGGTTAATCACTTCCAGAATTATCATCATTTCATTAAAAATGTTTTTCAGTTCAGTTTGGGGATTAGAAGAGCTTCAAAATTCTTGCTCGTGATGCTTCTATTGTATCTTTGATTAGTATTTTTTTTCTTTGGGAATATATTTTCCAGTTTCACAGAGTCAATGAAGAGACAAATGCTTCCATTTACAGAAATCTGTTATCTAACAAGTTGATCAAAGTAAGCAGACGGTCCTGGCTGCAGGTCCTGTCTCCCACGCTGACTAGCAGGGTGACCTTGAGAAAATGGCTACAACTCTCTGTGGCTTCAGTGTTTTGTGAAGTTAAATGTATGTGGAGTTCTTACATGGTAACAGCTCAGAAAACGTGACGTTCTGTTTGTTCAGTTAGTTTGAATTCTAATCCAGTCCTTCAGAGTATTAGTCATCTCATTATTTTAACAGTCTCGTCATTGATAAAAACATAAAATATCAGTCAAATTAACAACCCTTTTGTAAGTCTAGTTGAAATGCTGCTGCTCACAAAATTGAACTACTTCCCTGCTTTTGTTTTTCTGACTGTATCTGACCGGCCTTTATTATTTCTTCGTGAACCTCTGTTAACTTGTGGCGTTTCCCCTCTGGGTGACATTTGTGTGCTTTGTGTCTATTACACCTGGATTTTCATCTGTCACATAATCATCCCCCCGTCACATCTGTGCGCCTCCCTTCCCTGTGGTTCCAGGATAGTTTTTTCTTTTTTTTTTAAAATAAGAACTTCTATTTTCCTGATTTTATTTACCCATAATATTTTTTTCCTCTCATAGCTTTTTTCCTCACAATTTTCTTAAGCCAGCTGAAAACTTGGGAAACATTGGTATTAAGTTTCTGGCTAATAAAAAACATACAAGTGGGCAAATAACACCGATTCCCAATTTTTTTCTCCTGATGGAAACAAGAACGGTCCTACTCTATGGGAAACTGTTACTCTGGTGGCCAAGAACGAACCACGCCTCCTGGTGCTCACACCCTTGAGTGGTTCTTCCCCACATTGACTCTGGACTCATCACGGAACTGTCTTTGGCCAGTGGGACATTAGCAAGTGTCCTGTCGGTGGAAACTTGACAAGCGCTTTCACACTGGGCTTGTTTTCTCGGAATCCTTGCTCTTGGAACCCAGCTCCTCTATTGTGAAAAAGCCCAAGCAGCCACATGGACAGGCTTGGGTAGGAGGCCTGGAGCCCTGGCCCACAGCCCAAGTGGAGATCCCAGCCGAAGGCCAGCACTGGCTCACCAGCCTCGTGAGTGGCCCATCCACCCCAGTGGAGCGGCCCCAACCGACAGCATATGGAGCAGAGACAGACTGTCCCCACTGGATCCTGGCCAAATTGCAGAGCTGTGGGCAAACAAACAGCTGCTGTCGCTGTAAGCCGCTGTTTCAGATGGTCTGCATGTGGCAACAGATACCCGAAATGGACGGTCACTCTCACTCCTGACCTTAATGCAGAATCAAGAGAAACTGGCAGCAAATGGACTCAGTGCTACGTTGATGCTCGATCAACATAAACCTCTCCCCCTAAGGCAGCCTTAGATCTTGAGAACGAGGAGGAGCCTGAGGCTCAGGGGGCATCAAACGGCACTTTTCCAGGGGAGGCAGTGGTTTCAGCCCTCCTCCTCCTCCTCCTCCCCCGCCCGCCTCCTCCTCCTCCCCCTCCTCCCCCCCCCCCGCCTCCTCCTCCTCCCCCTCTGCCTCCTCCCCACCCCCCCACCTTTCTCACACATGTTCATGGAGCACCGGCAGTCAAGTGGACAGACACAGCGCCTGCTCTGATGGAGCTTGTTTATCCTTCCACATGTCAAGTCTTTACCTGGATGTCATAACCTTGGGTGGGTGGAGTCTGACCTACCTTCTTACCCCTTACACAATACTAGATTGTTGACGAATGATTGAAAGATGGCTGGTCCAGGAGAATGAACAAGTGGGTCATGAGCCCATCTTCAAAGACGATGACTGACACAGACGACAGAAGGGTCGTGATCTCACATGGGCCCCGTTCGTGCTGAACATATAATTCCTGAACCGTGTTCCTAAGGGTGGGGAGCTCTGCACCCCTTTCCTCGGTGGGTGGCATCCCTCAGCAGGCCCTACAGCCCCAGACTTCCTGTGGAGTGTTTCCTGGCACCTCTTGGAGGGCACGGCTCTCCAGCACTACTCGGATTCACGACGCCTCTCCAGACACAGCACACCCCTCGGTGTGCAAGAGGCTGGGGGGATTTTTGTGGCCAGGACAGGCCAGAGGGGCTGAGGTGGGCTCCAGTTCCTCCTCTGCTGAGCAGCTGACCAGAAGCCACACTGTGGAAATCCTGGAGAGGAAGAAAAATGTGGAAGAGAGGTTGTTCACTGTAAAACTTTCTCTACTCCAAAGCAGAGGAATTGCTGGTCATCTCATCAGACAGCTGGAGCTTCACATGTTTTGCTTTTCAACCTGTGAGGAGACCTGCAATATAGTAGGTGCAAGAATGGGCGCTGGGGCCAGGCTGCCCGGGTTCTTGGTTACACCACCTGCTGATCCTGAGACCCAGGTCAGCTTGGTGAAGGTCAGCAAACCTCAGTTGCCTCCATCTATAAAATGGAGAAAATAGCAGCACCCACCTCCTGAGTTGCTGGGGAGAGCCCAGTGCGTGGTCCACGCTCAACAAACATTACTTGTTAGTATGAGCTGTTAGTTCCTTCCTCAAGACACTTAGCGTTTTCCTCCCATTGACTAAACATATTCTGAACTCTACAAAGCAGAAAGAATCATTTTAACTAAGTATTCTACAAACTGTTTTGGATGTGTGCTGTTTTTGTTTTCTCATAAGCAAACTTCCAGTTGCAATTTTGAAAACTTCTAGCTTCAGAAAACCTTTATTTAATCTAAAAATATATTTCAAAGTCGTACTGCATGAGTCCTCGTTTGTGAGCGTTTAATGATTGTATAGTCAGGAGTTTAAAGTCAGCGTATTCTTCAGAACTTGTTACCATACGTAAGTAAGATTCGTGAGGCAGCTTTGAGGAGTCTCTGGCTGTGCAAGTGTTTGATCACTCATCCTTTTTGGAAAAGTCCATTCACCAGGGAGCTCTGGGATCACTATTATATGGTGAATCTTCAAAGTTGTTCTGTTAGGAGCCAGCCAGGTTCACCTACATGCACTTCAGTTTATTGACAAAACTTGAGAAACACTGCATCCTCCTTCCTTTTCTATGTTCCTTTCCCATTCTCTCTGTCTCCTCCCTTCCTTCCCTCCTTCCTTCCTTCTTTCGTTCCTCCCTCCCTCCCTCCTTCCTTCCTTCTTTCGTTCCTCCCTCCCTCCCTCCCTCCCTTCCTCCCTTCCTCTATCCCTTCCTTCCTCCCT
>NC_060268.1:812305-835385 GCF_021613505.1 Equus quagga | reverse complement strand
CCTTATTTCCTCCCTTCCTTCCCTCCTTCCTTCCTTCTTTCGTTCCTTCCTCCCTCCCTTCCTCCCTTTCTTCCTCCTCCTCCTCATTCTTCTCTATCGTGTTAAGCCTTATGTTATTTTCCTTCTGATACACTGGGGTGTCTGGGTTTTGTGCCCAGAGAACAGGTGGCCGTGATCTCCTCCTGTAATCTTTAACCTTCACCTGTAGGATGGGGATCTGCCCCTTCCACTCTCCATTCTACCTGTGCTGTAAAGACTGGGGTGGGACTTTCTGACTGTGTTCAATCCCCCGTTTCCTTTGGTCACTGGGGCATGGGAAGCCTGCCTTACAAGCCTGTGAACATGCATAAGAGACCATGGGCTCCATAATTAGAAAACCACATTCTTGCTTTACAGCCCCTCTTCCTCACTTACTTCCAGGCCCAGTAACCACTCAGTAGGGATCTGTCTGTGAGTCCCTGATCCTGATGTTTTCCAGTCCTACCACTTCTAGGAATGGGTCCAGCTTGGGTGCCAGACAATAACAGTCAGAATTCCTAGTACTTGTTTTTACCAGAGATGACTAAATGGCACAAATCTTTCAGTTTCTTCGTAGGTCTGCTCAGAGAGTTATGTTCAAGTAGTCACGGGGGACCTGGAGCTTTCCAGCTTCCCAGACTCGACAAGTGTCCTGTTAGTAGCAGCAAGTTAAGTCCTGAGATCTGGAAAAGTGCTGGATGCTCTCAGTGAATGGGTGAGAAATGGCCAGTTGGTGGCTCTGGAAGGGGAAGAGGTTTAGTTATTTTCATGATGGTTTATATAAACATTTGACAGCAACACACCACGGCTTGTTTGATATAAGGAGTGTGGTAAGATGATGGACTTTTTTACTGTCTAATATTCTATGAATTTCCCCCAGAAAAGAACTGAGTCTTATTTTCCTGCATCCAGCCCACCACTTAGCCCAGCATCTTGGTGGCCAGTAGGTGCAGAGCAGGTGCTGACTGCCCGAGTGGACGCAGCTCTGCTCAAAGCCTCGTCTACTATCGTCTAACACATGCTGTCATCTTGTGATTGTGGCTCTTAAACTCTGACATTGGCAGGGAACGCATTGCTGGGTAAGTCTCCTGTGGTCCTTGCGGAGGGACGTGGGATCTGGCTTCCAGCCAGACTCTCTGCTCTCCTGGGACCAGCGCATTTCCTGGATATAGGAAAGTTTGGAGGGGAGACTCAAATGAAGGTCACTGGAGGGGTCGAGGGGACCCCCCCGCCGAGTCCTTAGATCACCACACGTGCCCAGGAGCATGCTCTCCCTCCCAGTCATGGTGCCCCCTGCAGGGATGGGAATTTGGTGGACTAGAGAAAAAGAGGGTAGAAACTATGCTTACATCCCCTCTGTGACTCCGAAAGTAGCTCTGTGACTGACATCTGGGGAAAGGAAAAGCAAAGAGCTGCTTCCTCCAAGACCACCTTGAGAAAAGATGGAGTGGCCGTCGGCCCCTCCCCCTCCTTTCTCCTGCGTGTCATCCGGTCCTCTCACTGCTTGGGTGGGGATCAAGATCAGGGGGACTTCTCAAAGTTATCTAATCAGCCTCAGAGCTGGGACTAAAATCCCGCTCTTGACTCTCGGGTCCTGGCCCCCTCACCACTGTCATAACTACAGCGTATGGAGCGCTCACCATGTCTTAGCACTGAGTGATTTCTGTATATTTTACTTAATCCTAACAACGTTGTCATCCCCATGTTGCGGACGAGCCCGCTGATGTTTGGAGGGTCAGTAGTTTACCCAGGGATCCACAGCTGGTGCTGATGCCAAGCTCATGCCCTTATGAACCGTGCCCAGCATTCCTGCAAGGGACCTCACTGGGCCGTGGTCTCTGATTCCCAGGACTGTGGAAGGCCCTGGGCTTGCCTTTTCCCACTGTTAATAATTCATGCTCGGTGTAAACAACCTGTGCATTAGTTTGCTAGGGCTGCCATACAAAGTACCGTGAACTGGGCGGCTCAAATAACAGAAATTCATTATTTCATAATTCTGGAGGCTAGAAGTCTGAGATCAAGGTGTCGGCAGGGCTGCCTTCTTCTGAGCTCTCGCCCCTTGGCGCACAGACGCTGTCTCCTCCCAGTGTGTTCACGTGGTCGTCCCTCTGTGCACGTCTGTGTCCTTATTTCCACTTCTAAGGACACTAGTCATATGGGGTTAGGGTCCACGCTAATGACCTCATGTTAACTGAATTACCTCTTTAAAGACCCAGTCTCCAAACACAGTCCCATTCGGAGGTACTGAGGGCTAGGACTCCCACATATGAATTTTGGAGGATACAATTCAGCCCATAACAGCCTGTTATGTTGTTTTGCCCAGAGTATTTTCATTTTGAAGGAAGTCTCCTAGATGCAGACATGCGTGAGCCCAAAGGGACAACCTCAGGCAGGTGCTTCAATCAGCAGACCACTGCAGTGTGCACTCTGTTTAAGGGGAGGTGGGAAGAATAAGGTTTTAGCTTCATTTCCCACACTGGCCAGTCCTGACTCCCAGTCAGCCTACACGTGTGAATTCTCAGATCACTTTAAGGGATTTGGATTATAAAAAAAACAATTCAAACTTGCCACACCTGTCCATCAGAACCTCAACTGACATATTTCTAACGATCATCCCTTCTGGGAGAATCCATAACCAGCACAATCTAATGTGATCAACAGCCATTTTCAAATTCCAGAGGTGTCTCCGGGAATCCCAAGGCTGACCAGTGACGTGTCCTCAGAGTCATTTGCTGTCGGCTCGAGAGCTGTTTGCTGGGCTTGCAAATAACTCCTGGCCCCTTCTAAAGAGATGCCAGCTCTTCTTTCTTGGGACGGCCCGTAAGTTCTGTTTATAACTCCTCGTTTGTCATAAAACCCTGACACAGAGCCTCTACTTGCGCTCTGGTTGCTTCCCGTGATGAGCGACAGGATGTGTGGACGTTACTGTCACTGGGCATTGAGCGCTGCCCCCCAGGGTTGGGAGTGGGCGAGGGGATGGGGAGAGAGGCATGCAGTTCTTTCCCTGGGCGATGGGGGCCCGCACAGCGGCTCCTTGTTTGGAAGGGTAGGGGCCAGGCCCCGTCCTGAGGGAGAAGCCTCCCGTGCCCCCTTCTCCGGCCGCCCTGGCTCAAGAACTGGCTGTTCAGGTCCAGCGAGGTGTGGGACGGCACGTGGTTATGGGAGGGGTCAACTGTGCCAGGAAGGCTCACACGGACATCTGTAGACTGGTGTTTCCCTTCCCGCACCCCATCCCCGACAGTCCCCAAAGCCCTGGCCCTATTTTCTCTTGAAGAACAGCTGGGTTAATGGTTATCGTCTCTGATTTAAACCAGTCCATGTGATGGCAAATGGTCCGATGAAAGCCTGACATCCCCTGGTGCCTCATCCCCGCTCCTCTGTAACTCGTGGGCAACCAGCGTCAGTCGCTCCACCTGCGGAGTCTCACTCTTCTTCCTGCTGTGGAGTCATCTCCAAGGTCCCACAGCCCTGTCTCTAACAAGAAAGGGACATGCGCAGCTGACCGCAGGGCTGACGGCCTGTGAGCCCAGCAGCCTGGCCACACTGCCCCTGAGGGACTGTTCATTCTGCCCCCAGGGGGCGGAGTGAGGGCCTCTGGGGTGTGCCGTGTCTCCCGAGCACCTCCCTGGACCAGCCTGGGCTCACGCAGGGCCAGAGGCGTGGAAATAGATCAGAGCCTGAGGGAGAGAGTGGGCACAGGAGCAGGGGGTGCTCATCGGTTCTTGATCTTCAGAACACACTTGGGATGACTTGGGATCTGTAAGCAAACATTCTTGTCAGAGGGCCAAAGAGGACAAGAACCGCTCTGTACAGATTGCGCCCAAGGGCACTCATGCCCTCAGAGCCGGGAGCCCAGGGCTGCCCCCACCCCAGGGAGAGGCAGATGTGGGCAGGAAGCCCGGCATTTCCTGGTTTTGTTCATGGCTCTCGGGCACCTGGGCTGACAGAGACTCCGTCAGTCCTTCCCTCCTCTCTCCCTTCCTTCCTTTTCTCCTTCTCCCTTTCAAAATCGCATGCGTTTTCTCTTTTCAAAGACATAGCAAAAATGTTTATTGTTGTTTCTGAATAAGAGAGGAAAACCACAGTGAAGAAGTTTAGTTCCTGCTTCATGGAACATCCTTCCTCCAGAAGAGTGATCTGGCCAGTACTTAACATCAGTACCCTCTGTTGGGTCACCAGTAGGTGTTAATAAACATTATTCAGAAAACCTGGGAAGATAAAGATTTTAATGTTATATATTTTTCTGTGTACTTGAGAAATATATTCCATGGCCTAGACATTTCTTGTGTATTTAAGAAGCCAAAAATGTACTGCTAGTTTGTAAATAACATGAAATATTTGTTCATGGCAGTGGAAGGGATTTTTATGTGATTCATCACCATCTGGTTACAGAGCAGGAAATGAGGCGTTTGGCAAATTTGTTTGTTTGTTTCTCTTTTTCTTTGCCAGTGGATTCTTTTTTCTCTGAAGAAGTTAAGCACGTGTTCCATGGCCTGAGACCTGCGAGAGGTCTCGCACTGTTTGTCATTGTGATCTTCGGGCTGCCGTGCGTGTTGCAGGGAGCACGATGGCTGCGGACACAGCTGCCCGAGTCAGTGACTCAGGAGCGCTGTCTGCGTTGAGTGCTGCTGTGTCAGCACAGACACGTCCAGAGTCCGGGCAGCACTCAGGCTCACAGGCTGGTGACTTTACTCGTCAGGAATCTCCCCAGGCACAAGGTCCAGCCGTCCAAAATGATGCTTCAGGTGAGTCATTGGCGTCTCACACTAAGGAGTCTGTAGGCCAAGTCAGTCAGCTGGATGGAGTGACCAGTTGGACACTAACATGCCACGTGGCCAGCCCCAGGGCCTGGTGAATCCATCGGCTCCCACCTCTGATTTGCAAGTCCAATTTCTAGTTACAGTTCTGCTGGGGGCCGTTATGTATTCCTGCAGTCGAGGTGCATCGTGTGAGGAGCCAGGAGGGTTTATCCTTGGCTGGGACTGTCCTCCGTGCGCACTGTGTGAATTCTCTCCCAGAAGGGCCTGGACGGGGGTCTGGGCGCCTGGACAGAGATCTGGCCCTTGGGTGGTCAGTGAAGAGCAGAGAAGGCCCTGAGAGACGGTGTCTCATCCTCAAGAGGAGGCTGAACAGAGACCCAGGCAGGCTGCCCACTGAATTATCGGCCCCAAAGACGTCGTGGTCAGACTCGAGGTGTAGGACATGAGGGAAGGAGAAAGGTTTCCAGCAGAGGGAGGGGCACATGAGTCCTGGAGAGAGCACCCTCGAAGCACACTGCCCCAGGCCCTTTTCGAAGGGGGCCTGTGGCTCCTCCCTGCACAGACGGCGAAGGAGGTGTTGGGGTCCACAGCTTAGCTCAGATGCCTCGCTCTGGCCCCACAGTGTCCCAGGCAGGTTCAGGCCCAGAGCCTGGGACAAGAGCTGTGAAGGTTGCAGAAATTTTGAAATACTTGCAAAGTAGGTGTTGTGTGTGAGTAGCAATGATGATGTTGAGAAAGCCAAATTTTACATAGTAGCCCTTTTTTCTTCCTTCAAGAGTTAGGGGCATAAATGTGTTGTACTTTGAAACTAGCTTTGCTAGTAAATCAGTTACATTTGATATATTTAAAAGTAAGAAGTCCTGGGAGGAATTCAGAGACTTTTGCCCACCATATTTTTTTCCAGGATAAAAACAGGGAATGTCCTCAGGAGAAAGTTGCTACGTTTTCACGCTTAGATATATGACAAGAATTCTAAAGGCCAGGATTTCTCTCGACTTTAACCTGATTGGCGCTTTTCATGAAACTAGTCCTTCAAAGCTCTGGTCTGTTTCCTTGTTTATCATATGGAGATGTTGGCACCTATGTTTTAATAATCGGGGCCATCCTGAGATGAGGAGGACAATCTAACCATGCCCCCCACCCCCAGTCCCCTCGCATGCACACCGGCGGTGACATTCCTCTCAGTGTACACGGCCCTGAGGGAGAAGTCATGCTCTGTGGACAAGGCAGAACTAATTTTCTTTAGTTCTTTCTTGGTGGTGAAATGTTCTTAGCAACTTACTCATGAATGACAGATATGCATTAATAGACAAATTTTCAAAGAACATTCTTTCATCATCTATGTGTCAAAAACACACTAATGTCACAATGTCAATTAACAAGGTCAATATTTATAAACTGAGCACATTGTATATATGTTTTTGCGTAATTAACTATCTCACTAGAGGTTCTTAGATTGTAAAACGGACACTAAAAAATCTCTCATAACCAGTCTTTAAAACAAAGAAATAAGGATAATCTAATTTATAACTTCTAGTTTCAAAAACTTGCACCCTGATATGCTAATAATCCTCTCTGAAAAGAGCAGGTAAGGGGGGTTGGTAATGAAGTCTCAGCCAGGGACACTGAGCCATAACCTTCCCCCTGGTCTGCGGGTTTTTCTGACTCTCAACCATCTGGCACACTGCTGCCTAAGGGTGCCCCAGCCTAGGTGTGCTCACCCCCTGGCTCAGGAAATGTCTGTGGATCCCCGGTGCCCGCAGAATAAAGCCCAGGCAGGATCCCCAGAACGGTCTCTCAGTGTCTCCACAGTCTGTCCCCGGCCCCATTCTCCAGTTCTGTTTCCCACACGTTGTCTTGTGCGCACCCTAACACTCACACCCTCACTCACAGCAAACTGCTCCGCGTTCCCCGCAAGCCCTTTTCCTGTGCGTCCACCACTGCCCGTGTGCCCTCATGCCCTGGAGCCCTGGCCCCACTCTGCTCTTGGAAGCCTCACCCCTCTGCCTCCCCTGAGTCAGTCAGCCGCCCCTTCTTGTGCCTTCCTCTGACCTCGTGCAGGGCGTCCCTACTCTGTCACACCCATCCATCCACCTGCATTTCCACAGTCGTCTGTGGGGCCTCTGCTCTGAGGGACGACTTGTAGTTCATCCCTCATCCCTCGCAGGGACTTGAGAACTGTAAGTGCTCAGTGACTGTTAAGGCTACCGCCCACCTCTGTAGCAGACATGAGCCACCGAAGTCTTTCAGGACAGGCGCATGTGTGCCTCGTGAAACCTCGCTAATCTAAAGTTGAGATACCAGACTGAGTTAGAAAAATGTCCAGTCGTTAGAATATTGTTTCCAGAACTTGACTTCATTACTTCTGAGCACCCGCAGTTACCACAGTTAAGCTGTGAAGTGTTGTTTCTCCTCAAACTAATCCTGATGAACAATCTGAAATTGTATCACGAGAGCCTAACAGTGCGCCCCGAAGTTCAGTCAGCTTATTGATGCCTAAGTGGATGCTTCCGGAGAATTTATCTACCTCAGAGCACTGTTTTCTTAGAATTTTTATTCCATTTCTATTTATACTATTATCGATTCTCACAAAATAAACTTTAGCCCAGCTCTTGTCAAAATTAGTGAAGTTGTTGAATCAATTTAAGTTGAAATGAGAGGTTTTATTGTATAAGGTAAAATACAGGGGAGTAAGAAAGGAAAAAATGTGAATTTTTGTTTTCTTTTTATGCTTCAAATGTACAGGGCGTGTTGATTTGTCGAATAAGCAGTGACCCCTTGATTACAGACCATTAGGAATCTGAGAAGATTGCACGAAGGTTTGCAATGTGGTGACATTTATTCCAGTTTCAGATAATAGTGATATATCTAATAAGCACTTTAAGTAAAATTTTAAAATGTGGTATTTTAGAATTAAAGTATAAATGAATACTTATGTTACTCTTTATCATTTTTCCACTTTAATTAGTAACCAGAGTTTAGTTGTTTGCAGAAGCCAGCTTATATGAAACATGTAAAATAGATGTCTGTATTTTATAAGTACTAGTAAATATGTAACCAATAATAACTAACACTTAATGAAGGCTTACTATGTGCCAACCACTATTCTAAGTATTTTACATTTATTAACTCAATTCTGTGAGGTAATTTATTTATTTTTAAAAATTATTTTATTGGGGCAACATTGGTTTATATTATTATGTAGATTTCAGGTGTATATTATTATATTTCAGCTTCTGTATAGACTGCATGATATTTACCAACAAAAGTCTAGTTTTTATCAGTCACCATACCTATGTCCCCCTTTCCCCCTCCCCCCATCCCTTTCCCCTCTGGTAACCACCAATCTGTTCTCTTTGTCCATGCATTTGTTTATCTTCTACATATGAGTGAAATCATACGGTGTTTGTCTTTGTCTGGCTTATTTCGCTTGGCATATTACCCTCAAGGTCCATCCATCTCGTCACAAATGGCATAACTTTGTCTTTTTTTTATGGCTGAGCAGTAGTCCATTGTACATATGTACCACCTTCATGCATTAATGGGCACTTGAGTTGCTTCCAAGTCTTGGCTATTGTGAATAATGCTGCAATGAACATAGGGGTGTTTACATGTTTTTTGGATATATACCCAAAAGTAGAATAGCTGGATCATATGGTATTTCTATTTTTAGTTTTCTGAGGAATCTCCATACCGTTTCCATAGAGACTGCACCAGTTTGCACTTCCACCAGCAGTATGTGAGGGTTCCCTTCTCTCCACATCCTCTCCAACACCTGTTATTTCTTGTCTTGTTAATTATAGCCATTCTGACAGGTGTGAGGTGATACCTCATTGTAGTTTTGATTTGCATTTCCCTGATAGCGATGTTGAGCATCTTTTCATGTGCCTGTTAGCCATCTGTGTATCTTCTTTGGAAAAACGTCTGTTCAGGTCCTCTGCCCATTTTTTGATGGGGTGTCCATTTTTTTGTTGTTGAGTTGTATGTGTTCTTTATATATTTTGGAGATTAACCTCTTATCTGATATATGGTTTGTAAATATTTTCTCCCAGTGGGTGCGTCTTTTAGTTGTGCTGATAGTTTCCTTTGCTGTGAGGAAGCTTTTTAGTTTGATGTGGTCCCATTAGTTTATTTTTTCTTTTGTTTCCCTTGCCTGGTGAGACATGGTATTCGAAAAGATACCGCTAAGACCAATGCCGAAGAGTGTACTACCTATGTTTTGTTCTAGGAATTTTATGGCTTCATGTCTTACATTCAAATGTTTAATCCATTTTGAGTTAATTTTTGTGTATAGTATAAGACAATGGTTTACTTTCATTCCTTTGCATGTGACTGTCCAGTTTCCCCAACACCATTTATTGAAGAGGCTTTCTTCTCTCCATTGTATCTTCTTGGCCCCCTTGTGAAAGATTACCTGTCCACAGATGTGTGGGTTTATTTCTGGGCTCTTGATTCTGTTCCATTGATCTGTTTGTCTGTTTTTGTGCCAGTACCATGCTGTTTTGATTACTATAGATTTGTAGTATATTTTGAAAGCAGGGGTTGTGATATCGCCAGCTTTGTTATTTTTTTCCTCAAGATTGTTTTGGCTATTTGGGGTCTTTTGTTATCCCATATAAATTTTAGGATTCTTTGTTCTATTTCCATGGAAAATGTCATTGGGATTCTGATTGGGATTGCACTGAATCTGTAGATGGCTTTAGGTGATATGGACATTTTAATTACGTTTATTCTTCTGATCCACGAGCACAGAATATCTTTCCATTTCTTTATGTCTTCTTTGGTTTCTTTCAATGTCTTATAGTTTTCAGTATATAGGTCTTTCACCTCCTTGGTTAAATTTATTTCTAGATATTTTATTCTTTTTGTTGTGATAGTAAATGGGATTGTATTCTTGATTTCTCTTTCTGCTAGTTTGTTGTTAGTGTATAGAAATGCAACTGATTTTTGTATGTTGATTTTGTACCCTGCAATTTTACTGTATTCACTGACTATTTCTAATAGTTTTTTGGTGGATTCTTCAGTTAGTGTTTTCTATATACAAAATAATGTCATTCACAAATAGCAAGAGTTTTACTTTTTCCTTTCCAATTTGGATGTCTTTTAATTCTTTTCCTTGCCCAATTGCTCTGGCTAGATCTTCCAATATTATGTTGAATAAGAGTAGCAAGAGCGGGTTCCTATTCTTAGAGGAACAGCTTTTGGTTTTTCACTGTTGAGTATAATGTTAGCTACGAGATAATTCAATTCTTGCAGAATTTAGGAGACACTGTAGAATTACCATTTCATTTTAGGGATGAAGTAACAGGCACAGAGAGGTTAAGGTCACATGCTGGTAGGTGGCAGAGCCAGGCTCCTAAGGCGCTACTGCTCACAGGTGGGGGCCCATGGAGCCCAGGGAGATAAAACAGAAAATGCAGTCTGTGCCTCGTGATGCCATGGTCTAACAGAGAAGAGAGACATATGCACAATTCCAGGGTGACATATACAGAGGACAATAGAGGGATTCACATAAAGGCTGGTGGAGGTCAGCAGAGGGAGCAATTGCTACTGATTGGGGAGCTGAGGAAGACTGCCTGGAGGAGGTGGCACTTTAGCTGTGTTGTCCAGAAGGAAAGGACTTCGAGACATAGAGATGGTTGGTGTGGGACAGGAGCAAAGAGAGCACTGGCCCTGTGTCCGAGGGTCTGGTACCAGCCCCGAGACTCCCAGATGAACCTCAGGGGGCATGAGCAGGAGTAATGCAAGATCAGTATTGAATTCAACTGGTGTGTTCTGTCTTTGTGAAGTTCCAATTGGTCAGTTAAGTCCAACTATGTCAAGCACAGTGGGCCCCAACCACAGGCACAGGGCCACGTGCCTGTCCCCTGAAATGAGAGTGAACTCTTGGTGGCAACCAAGGAGCCATGGCCTTGTCAGCACCCTCGTCCAGGCTTGACGAGCTACAGGCGAGATCTCAGGTTGCTGGGACATCTTGTTGGCTCTTCAGACCCTGAGATGGGCTCTCACACTTTCTCAGGTTTATTTCTTATCAGATTCAAGATGCACACCCACGAGGGAATGGACCTTCCCAGTTATCCATAACACAGCTTCAGTGGTGCTGGAGTCCCGTGTAATTAACAAACCCTTGGAGACGTTTGTTTGCACGTGTGCATCAAGATAACCTGAATTTTAGGTGAGTGTGTACTTGTTTGTTTTTAAAAGTGAGTCTATTTATTACTGCTTGTATTAGTTTAGTTCTTCGTTGCTGTAACAGACACCAAACTTAGGAAACCTAACTTCAACAAAAATGAGGAATTAATAATGTGGGTATCTTGGAGAAGCACAGCCAGGAATGCTCTCAGGCCTCAGAAAAATACTGGAGCCAGTTACCCGGGAATGAAAATGGAAGCAGACAGCTGATGGTAAGTCTACTGCACCTCTCGTATTGTCAGACTTCTCTGTTTTGTTCACGTCCTCTGTCCCTCTGTAGACTGCTGACTATGGTCCGTATGATATTCCACAGCCAAGCCACAGCTTCCCACAAGGATCACCCAAAGATAACCTCTGAGAGCATTCCAGAATATGTCCCTTTAGGGGTTTCTTATGCATGAATGTCTACTTTTAACAAAATCAGGGTCATATGTTACATATTCTCTATTTTTCTACATACTCATTTTTAAGAGCTGGCTAGTGTTTACCATATGGATGCCCAGTAGAATTTCTCATATCCAACCTGAGCAGAGTAACTTAAACCTTCTATTTCAACTTAAAACATACCCAGGACATTAATTTTTTATTAAAACACACCAATCTAGAGAAAAGCCTTTGGCTCTTCTCCCTTACTTTTTTACAGCTGTCAACTATCACCAAATTCAACAGTGTTGGTTTTTCTGCTTTTTGTTTTTTGTGGCAGCTCACCTTTATCCAGTCTTTCTAAAACATTCAATCTAGTTTTTGGAGAAATAAAAATCTCTCTTTTGTCATTTCATTGATGTACATATTATTTAAATAAATTACATAATTGCAATAAAATCTGCAGCAGCATCAACAGGTTTGGGAGCAAACACAACCGATTCCCGGCGAGCACACGACTCACCTGGTGGAGGACAGGTGTGCGGGTTAGCTGGAGAAGAGCCTGCTGCTGTGGGCGCCAGTGTACTGGGTGCAAGACCGTGAGTTCTTGTAAAGAAAGGGGAGTTATGGCCAACCTGGGGGCCGCTTCAATTTCAGGGAACACTTCTACTATACAGCAATTCACTTAACCAGCTTCATAGGTTGGGCGTCTAAAGGTTTGCGGTTTTTTCCTCACTGTTGAAAGTGAGGCAGCATTAAATCCACCCAGATAATTCTTTTGGGCACTTTCATAATTATTCCCAGAATTGCAACTACTGGGTAAAATTACACACATTTTAAAGACTTTAAATACACATTTCCAAATTGTTCCCCAGGAAGGTTTCCCTGGACTTGATCTTTTAAAACAGAATTTAAAATGTTAAGAGACCTTTTAACAGGGAGTCTAATTAAGCAACTAATTTCATTTTTCTGCATGAGGCAGGAATTTAAGTCCGATTCTTTATCTTGAAACAATGACTTCACTCCTTCCAAGACATGGCAGAAAAACACCTTCCTTTTGTTTTCTGTGACAACAGCAACCAGTTCCCACGGATGAAATTTATTTTTCATCTAGTGATTCAACCCATTTGGTTTCAGGATGTGGCCAGGCAAAATGAGCCAAAAATGCAAGATTAGGGCAACTTGATTTTTAGGCTGTGCATATAGCTGAGCTTTGGGTTTGGCTGATACAAACAGTTTCCATGGTTTGAGAGTTTTTGTTGTAGCAACAAGGCCCTTGGGCAGCAGTCTGTAAAATGTGAGGTCCCTCCCTGAGGAACATTTTGAACTCAGAGAGTCAAAGGATGGGATCAGGTGGTGCCTTGGACAAGTTCTCTGGAGTGCCCATCCTACCCCAGGCTCAGGCCAAAAGGAAAACAGTCATCAATTTCTCCGAAGAGTTTTTCCACTGTTTGGAACTTCCCAACTTCCCAGTGGTAGTACTCAGCTTGCCAGTGGGGCTGGAAGGGGGGCCACCAGCAGAGGTGCATGACTCAGACTAATGTAAAGTCACCATCATGATGAATTTGAAGCATCTGCTGTCCTCTGACCCCCTCCCCACAGTTTTTGGGATGAGGGGGTGGATGCCTAAGAGGGCTAACTTGCTCCTCCCAAAGAGTGTTTGTCGGTGGAGATCATGGGAGCAGGGGGCTTGAGAATGGATTTGGAGCGGGTGCTGAAGATGAACCTGACACACGTGGGCCAACCGGGTCATCCATTGAGAGCTGAGCAAACGCCAAGAGCCAAGGAACTGGGCCAAAACGAGGGCGTTTGAGTAACCAGGAAAGTGGTGGGCCAGCGAGGCATGGTCTGGGCAAATTCTGCTGAGACTAGATGGCACTGCCCCTTGAGAGCTTTTTCTCACGTGTTTGGCAAACACTGTGCAGGTTAATTGTGCTTGTTTTAAAATGCTGAGGTGAAGTGGGCCGAGAAGGCTGTGAAAGGATGCCAGCATGTGGCGCTGGGAATTTGGGGAGTGTGTTTAACTCCAGGCTTTTAAAAAGGAGAGAGACCAGGAGAATCAGAGGGACCTGCCTCTGACAAGGTGGTCACTCCTCATCCCATAGGCAGGGGACAGGAAGGTTCTCTGAATCCCTCTTAGATCTCTCTCCCAATTGCTTATAAAAGTTTGAAATATGCTAACGGAAATTCACTGTTTTGAGGAATATATAATATCTGAAAGCAGTTTCCAAAGGAAAGATACAAATATGTAAAACATGTATGAGATCAATGAATACCGATACCATGCACCTGGTTTATGGAAAGTGGTTCATCCTTCGCTGGCCATCCTTTGCAGGCTCCTCCCTCTCAGAGAGAACTGACATCCTGATTTTTGCATTAATCATCACCTTGCTTTTCCATAAGATTTTACCTTTCATATTTATTTCTCCAGAAAACATAGTTTGGTTTTACCCATATTTGAACTTTATATAAGTGGACTCATACTATATTCTGCAACTTTTAAAAATCAATGTTGCGTCTTGGGACTTATCCATGTTCTTGCATGTGTTTATAGTTCACTTGTTTCATTGCTATGCAAAATTGTATTGAGTGAATATGCCACAACTTAAATTTCATTCTACGATTGTGGACATTTGGACTATTTCCAGATTTTTGCTGTCACTAAACAGTGCTGCTATGAACATGCATGGGTCTTTGGTGCATACATGCAAGAGTTCCTCCAAGTTTATTCCTAGGAGAGAAGTGCAATCACAGGTCTTGTGAATCTTCAAATTTATTAGAAAATGCCAAATTATTTTCCGAAGTGGTTGCACCAATTTAAATTTCCACCAGTGGTGTGTAAATGTTAAAAGCATCACTGATACTTGTTATTCTCAGAATTTTTAATTTTTGCTTTTCTAGTAGGCATGAAATACTATTGTAGTTTTAATTTGCATTTTTCTTACTACTAAATAAGTTGATATTTTCCAAGTTTATTGATATATTTTCTCTTTTGTAATGTCTGTTCAAAGTTTGACCCTTTTTCCTTTTTTTGTTTATAGAATTTCATTATATATTCTGAATATGTATTAAACTTTTGTCAGTTGTATTTGTTGCAAGTATCTTCTCCCAATTGGTGGCCTATCTTTTCACAGTCTTTATGGCATCCTTCAACATACAGAAGTACTTAACTTTAATGTAGTTGATATTTACCAAGTCTTTCCTTTATGGTTTGTCATTTTAGGCCTTATTTAAAAAAATGTCTTCCTATCTCATGGTCATAAAGGTGTTCTCCTATTTTTTTCCCCATGAGTGTAAAGTGTTGCCTTTCTCTCTTAAGTCTTCATGTCACCTGCAATTGATTTTCACACAAGCTGTGAGGAAGAGAGCCAAGTTGATTGGTTGTCCTTACAGATAACCAAGTGTTCCAGGATCATTGTTTAAAAAGTCTATCTTTTCTTTACTGTTTCACAGTCTCTCCCTGCCATAAACCACACGTGTGCTCCCTGTCCTTTTTTATCCCTGACTCATACTCCACTGTTTTCATTGATATAGCTACAAAATAATCTTGGTATCTGATTAGGTAAATTTCTCTCCTCCCAACCCAATTTTTTATCAAGATAACCCTTGCTACTTTTAGTTCTCTGTACTTCCACATGAATTTTAAATAGCTTGTCTAGTTATATACCTACCCACATACATACAAAAGGGAACATTAAAAATAAATCTCTTGTGCTTTTTATTTCCATTGCATTGAATTTATAGATTTTAGGAGAATTTGCATTATTCCAATATTGAGTTAACCACTTCGTAATGTGTTCCAGCTCTACATTTATTTTTTATCTTTGAAATATTTTGTAATTTTCTATGTGAAGGCCTCGCACATCTTTTATTAGATGTATAGCTCTGTATTTTTGACGCTATTATATGACTGTGTTTTTAAGATCATGCCTTAGAATTCTTTGTTCCTATATTATGTATCTAGAATTGTGAACCTGAACACATGGTTCAGGTGAGAGACTGTGATGATTTGAACTAGGGTCAGGGAGCTGACGGTGGAGGTTGTAAGACTGTGCATATGTGTTAAAGATCGAGCCATCAGGATTTGTTAATACGGTAATGCATTGTGACATCGACATCTTGTATATATTCATATGTATTTGGGGGATTTTTTTATATGAGCTCATCTTTTGAAACATTATTTTTGGCAATTTTTTGCACCTGGGTCAAAAATGGTTTCTGTCAGAGAGAATTTCCTCTTGCCTATGACAGGCTCCTGGGCAACCACCGACCCCAAAGAACTTTAAACTATTCAGTTTGAGGAGTTGGGTGACCTAGATTGCATGAAGCCACGCAAGACCTGGCTTGTGCTAAGAATACTCAAGGAGGCTTTTTCTCCCTTCCAGCATGCCCACGACTTGAGAGAGGCAGTTTCCTTACATTTCCCAGGGATGGGGCAAGTTTATTTCTGGTCCACCCCTTAACTGAGCATGTTGTCCCCAGGAGCTCCAGCTTCAGCGGGGTCTCTCATCAGCCTCCCCACTGTCTGTGTACAGAGCATTCTCTCTTCCTCCCGGGACGCTTTGCAGAATGAAAAGTGAGACTCAGTTTTCCTGGGTTTGGCAAATCCTCAGGGCAAAAGCCAACATAAGTGATCTGGTTACCCTTCCGGCTTCTTGCTTTAAATTTAGGTTTTTCAGCCTCAGAGAATATCTTGCTTTCTGGACAGCTCATCAATAAATTTAAAAAGATGCTAAAAGACATTTTATCCAGGGTTTTTCATTGTTTCCAGTAGTAGAATTGATCACGGTCTCTAGCCCACCAAGCAGCCAGAAATGGACACCAACTTTGCTCCTTTAATCTGAGGCTCTGGGCCTTGTTAAAGTGCAAATGCCCACACCTGAGACTGCATGCTAAGGCGGCACTTCTCACAGTGTCGTCTTAAAGCCACTTCCACAACATCATCTGGCACACTTGTGAAAAAGCTGATCGTGGGTCAAATCTCAGACTTCCTGATACAGATCTGGGGATGGAGGGAGGAAGAACTTTTATTACGTGTTCCAACAGGGAATCACTTTGTTGTTATCCGTTTTTTATGCTTTTGTACAGATCAGTTTCTGATCCTTTTCTGAAACAAATTTTTATTTAAAAAGCTTAGAAATATTTGATATCTGGAGGCAAAAGGCTTCCTAATATTGGCATAAAAAATGGCTTTCTTCTGCAAGGAATACAGGTTCACTGATTCCATTTCCCTGACCACCGCGGTGGGGGTCCTGCCAACCTTTCTCCTTAATCTGTAGGTTATTTAGTCCCAAGACCAGTGTGTAACTTGTTTCACTGAATTTTCTTGAGACCATCCAAGGAAATGTGAAGGACGCTCATTTTACAGTCACATTTACAGAGAAACCATGGAGCCTCAGAAAGGTTAAATACCTTCTCCTTTTAGAAAGAGAGAGAGAGAAAAAACCTTTAAACTTTCTTATAAAAATATGTTTGAGTATAACTCCAATTGTTCTCTTAGAAGCAATTCTTTGAAATGGATTTACTGGGTCAAAAGGTATGCATATTTTAAGACTCCCCATCCCCTAATAAAAGTAGCTTTATTATCCTGATTATAAAAAAAGTACCAGTATAAGCTCAATGTTAGATATGTGCAGATACTTCAGAGAGATTTAAGAAGAAATTAAAATTACCCCAAACCTGCCACTCAAGAAACCACAGTTAAAAATGTTCATATATTATATATCTTGTGGGATTTTTTTTTCTTATGAATACAAACATTTTATTTTTCAAAAACAGAATAATCCTGTTTGTAATCTGATTTTTTCCTAAACTTTATGTTGTAGATATCTTTGCACGTCTGTAAGTGTGAATTTTGGAAAACTGAGCAGTATTTTATACGTGCTGTACACAGTGTGCTTAGCATCTAGCAGAACACCCACTACTAGCAGGGTCTTCATTCGTTCCTTCAACAGACGGTCCTTACTCTGCAACTCCTCCTAGAAATCAACCCTGGTCTTTGCAGACACCATTTGTTCCCTCCTCTCCTCAACACTGCCTGTTGGATGAGGGGTGAGAAGAGGCCAAACAATCCTTTAGGCCAGGCACCTAAGGTGTGTTCTCATAAGCAAAAGATGAGGTACGAATGAGATTTCATTTCTTAAGAATCTGGATTCAGACATAATCAGAGGAAGAGATAGCAGCAGGAGTAGAATTGAAAAGTCTTCTTATGTGTGCAAATTTTTGTTTAAATATATTTCTTACTTCTAATTTCATTGCAGTGTGGTTAGGAAGTGTGACCTGTACAGTTTCTGCTTGTTGGACTATGACTTTTTCTTTGTGGCTGAGAATAGTGTACACTTCTGCATGCGCTGAAAGGAGTGGGCATTCTCAATTTGAAGGGACAGTATTTTAAATTAACTTTATTAAATATATTATTTAAATGCTCTTTGTCTTTATTTTTGGCTTCTTGATCTGTCAGCAACTGAGAAGTAGACTGCAAAAGTCTTCATTACTGTACTGTCTCTGACCACCTTTCCTCTTGCACTTCTCGTTGTCACTTTTTATAGTTTGATGTAATTCATTTCCTTAAATGCTTTTTCTTTTTAATGTCAATTGCCTTGACACCCTTTGTCTGATACTAATATGGCCACCTTGCTTTCTTTTTTGTGTATATTTTTGATCTATCTTTAGTCATCCTTGTATTTTTAACTTTTCTATATCACATTTTTTGTTCAAGTGTGTCTCTTATTGGAAGTATAGAGATTTTGTTGATACTTTTGTTTAGACCTCTCTGAAAGTCTCTGGAATTAACAGGAAGAGTTCAGACCCTGTCCAGCCATCTCCAAGTCCATTTGGTTTTCTTCCTGGGCCCACAGATTCCCTTGGTGTCAGATGTGGGTGCGTGATAGTTCTGGCTCACTGAAAATGGTGAAAACGAAGTGCGTTCACTACTTAGGCATTATCGCTTTGCTCTTTCTGGTCTGCATGGCAGTGCCCAAGGCAGCCTTGTAAACCACAAGTGAAAGGGCAGAGTCTCTACTAATTTGAGTCCCTGAATAACTGCATGGAGCAGAGCCCCTCTACTGCCAACTGGACTATGTATAAGAGAGAAATAAACTTCTATTGTGTGAAGCCACTTAGCAGCTACTGTCACGGCAGCTAGTGTGAACTAATGCAAGAAATGGTAAAGAAAGTGGGTACTATCAACAAAAAAGCTAAAACATATAGTCCTATCTTAATAGTTGGGGAGTACGCAGCAAAGAAACTGATATCCAAGGCGGGGGATGGAGACCCATGATTTGCAATGGCAAAATATTTGGGAAAAACTTTGTCAGTGATAACTTACAAGGTAGATAAAATGTCTACTAAGCCCATAGTTCTAGAGGAAGAAATTGAATGAAAGAATCTTAGTTCTGTAAGCAGTAACTGCCTGGCTCTAAAGCAGAAAAAAAGAAAATGGAGTCCAGAAATTTGGGGCTTTTAAGTAGGAAAATCTGACTGCCTCCAGAACTCAAATGGCAGGAAATTAGGTTGAAAGAAGATTTTGAGGAGTTAAGTCCCTTCAAGACTCAGTCCTAAGACAAAGAATTCATTAAAGGTATGGTATTCCCTTCCAAGCCTCCCCAAACAGCCACCATGAAATTGAGAAAGAGTGGAAAGGAGTTCAGTGATTAAAAAATAAATTAGCTTTGGGAATTATGTCTAGGAAAGAAATTTGGGTGTGGTTACTGACACAGAACTTCCTGGAAGCAAATAAATTAGAAGCTATTAAGAGTTTGGAGAGAATTGTATAGCCAAAGAACCAAAAGAGCTTGGTTGCCATTAGAAACCTCCTCTCTGATCATGGAGTGAATGGTGGATGCAGGTGATGTGTCCATGTCACGATATGGCAGCCAAAGACTGCTTATACTGGCCAAAGACTTGGGACATGGTCAGACCCAGTCGGGACTCCTTCTAGGCATTTTCTACCCTGTGTTTGATAAAGTGGCTGCACAAGAGGCCAAATTCTGCTCCTCAGCCCAGTCTCCTGCCCTGTCTCTGCCCACACCTCAGGAAGGGTCCCACAGCACTAGAGAAGCAGTGCAGGCCTGCAGGCTTTCTCTTCGCTCTGGCTGCACTTGGCCCCAGGCTTTCTGTGCAGCTCCTGTGGGACGCTGATGATTGGCAAACAGAAGGTTTCAAGGGAGCCGGCCTCATCCATCCCACAGCTGTCTATCACTCCCAGCCAAGCTCAGTAGTGTTACTAAGGTTCCCTAAGGGTCCCTCCCTTCCCCCGCTCCCTCTTCCCTCCCCTTCCTTTTCCTCTCTCCTCCTCTCTTGGTCTCTTTCTCTTTCATTTCTAGCTTTATTGAGCTAGAATTCACTTCCCATTCAATCCACTCATTTAAAGTACACAATTCAATGATTTTAGTATAGTCACAGATATGTGCAACCATCATTGCTGCCAGTTTTCGAACATTTTCATCACCTCAAAAAGAAACATGTACCCTTTAGCTATTCCCCCTTCTCCCCTCCCCAGCTCTAAGCAACCACTAATCTACTTTCTGTCTCTATAGATTTCCCTATTCTGGATGGAATTATATAGTGTGTGGCTTCTTTCACTTAGCATAATTTTTTTTAAAGTTCACCCATGCTTAGTATGTCTTAATTTTCATTCCTTTTATGGTCAAATAATATTCCATTGTATGGATATACCACATTTTGTTACCTATTTGTCTGTTGGTGGACATTTGGGTTTTTTCCATCTTTTGGCTAAAATGAATAATGATGCTATGAACAGCAAAATTCCCTTTGCTTATTTCTCACAAAATCCTGTTCTTTTCAAGAAAGAAGGTTCCAAGTCACCATAGGGCTTTCCTTTAGTTTGCTTCCCTCTGCTCTCCATCAGGGTTCCTTGAAATCCTGGCAGACTACTGGTTCTTTCCTGGTTTCCAGGGCTGCTGTGGGTTTGCCCTATTTCAATATTCTCTTGGTAATTTTAGTCAGGATCTGGAAGGGAAAGATTGTGCTGGCTTTGCTTTAAGTACCTATATCTATTCTTATATCCTCAATAAGAGAATATTGAGTGCAAGTTAACTTTTTTAAATAACCCAAGTTCATCATCACAAACCTGAATTATTCACTGAATTAACGACATACATAATTCTGTTTATTTCATGAAATGGCCTTAGAAAACTGTTTTCCCCGTAGTTATTACCATCGTCATCAGCAGCCATACTAACGACTTATTGAGCACCAAGTATGTAATGAGCCAAGGATGGCAAAGGGTAGTTAGAGAACGATATTTCTACATTTTAAATCTATGCTATAATTAGGACAAACGTTGAACCAACATAATCCTTTGAAAAATTTTAAATACACAAGTACACAGAAAAATGAACAATTACAAATAATGATAAATTCTATGAATGGAATTAACAGGATAAAGTGAGAGGGGACAAGAGGGAGGGACCTACTCAGAGTGTTCAGGGGAGAGCTATCCAAGGAGAATTCACCATTTCACCACTTACTGCAATACATTTGATTAACAAGACGAAAAACTTAGGGTCCGGCCCACGGCTGAGTGGTTAAGTTCCCACACTCGGCTTCAGCAGCCCAAGGTTTCCCCGGTTGGGATCCTGGGCTCGGACATGGCACCGCTCATCAGGCTACGCTGAGGCGGCGCCCCCCACGCCACAACCAGAGCACTCACAATTAGAATATACAACTACGTACTCGGGGGCTTTGGGGAGAAGAAGAAGAAAATAAAAAGTTTGGCAACAGTTGTAACAAATAGAAATGGCAAGCAATAGGATATATTGGAGGATATGAGGAAGCCATTTGGTGTAAACCGAATTCGGCTTGACCTTATTTTTCCAAAAGGGCCTGACCGTGGCTGTTGAGCATGCATTGCGTATCTGCTTTAGACATTCCCTATGGCAAGAACAAAGGCCCTTGAGATAAAGGTGCAACTTCCCTCCCCCTCCCAACGTTGGCATCTCCTTAAGGATTAAGCATCTTTCCTTAGGCTAGGAACTGATTGCTGCACTCACCTGTGACCGCCCAGCTCAAGACAACAGACTTGCCTCCTGCTGCGCCCACCAAGATAGCAGACCCACTACCTGCTGTGTCCATCAAGTGCTGTGCCGACAGGGCAATCTCGTGACTATTGTGGGAGGGACATTTCAATCCTTTGTGAAACATCCTGTTTGGGGGGTAAATAACCACTCTGTATACCTCACTTCCTTGGTGCCCTTTCAGGAAGAAAGGCCCCGGGCCATGGTCCTCAGATTTCAGCTCAGAATAAACTCTCCCAAATTTTCATTTACAGATTGGTTATGGATTATTTTCGTGGACAGTTGTCAGCTCAGGTACCCATCTTAAGGAAAAATAACCGTTGTAAATCTGAACCTTTTCACTTACCATCTTTTCCCATCGGGCAGCACTTCAAGGATGAAGTAAATCAAGCAGGCAGTTGGTTCCCACCGGCTTGCACTCCTGGACGGGGATTCCCACCAGGCTGAACAGGCAGGGCAGGCAGGTGGGCAGACGCTGGCGCCCTCACCACCACCCGGTCCAGGAGCGCTGGGCGGCCCGCGCTGCCCTTTCGAAGGAAGGTGTGGCCACATGATTTCCCTTGGCCAATGAGCGGCGAGCAGAGTAACGTGCGTCACTTCCGGCGCGGGGGGTGGGAGCTTTAAGAGCCAGCAGTCATCACCTCCCACGCACCCCACCCTTTGGCCGCTGGGATTCCGGCGGCATGTGGAGGGAGCTTCTGGCCCAGCTCCCGGTGAGCCGCCGCCTGCCCACACCTCGAGGCCTCCGCTGTGCCAGGGAGGCTCCGACTGACCCCCGCACGAGGCCCACGTCCGGTCACTTGGCCGCCTCAGGATAGCGGCCTTCCGGGAGCGGCCGCCTCCCGTCCTCGCGCCCCAGCTTCCGGTCCAGGGCCTGCTGTGCCCCACCTGGGTGCAGCCCGCCCGGAGTCCACCGCGGCGAGGCCCTCCAGCGGGCTTGGAGTCGAGCCCCTGGGGCGGCGGGCCCTGGGCCGTCCGGGCGGGCGAGCTCCCGAGGCGGCGCCCCCGCTCCTCGCCCCTCCACGAGGCCGGCCTCGGGGGCCCCGGCCTGGCGCCGCCAGGCCCCAGCGCCGCGGGGGCACTTGGTCCCGTTGGGTTGGCGCGCTGGGCACAGTGAGTAGGCGCCGCCGTCCCGTCCGAGAGCCGCTGTCCCTCCGTGTGCAGGCGCGCCCGGCCCCGGGGCCCCAGTCGGGGCGGGCTGGAGAGCGGGGCGCTCGACCTTCCAGCGGCCTGCCAGCCTTCGAGGGAGCGCGGCCTGGCGCGTCCGCGTTACGTGCTTACGTCAGCTCCCGGGCGCCCTCCGAGCGTGGCTGCCATGCCGGTGGCCCGCGGGCGCCTCAGGGTTAACGCGGGGACCCGAGGACGGTCGGCCGACAGCCAGCCCGGCCTCAGAGGCAGCGCCGCCCGCGTCTCCTTCTCTCATGTCGCCTCTTCTCGGCAGAAGTCTGTGTCCAGCCCCTGTTGGCCGCTGATCCCAGCGTCTCCGCGTGGCACTGCCCGATGGGGTCGTTTTTGCTCAAACAAACAGAAGAGCGTTCGGCGTGCCTCAGTTTCTCTTGCAGCAGTTCCCGTTAGTAGATCCCACGGCCCATCGGTCAGAGGCCGAGAAGCCGGGCTGTCGTTGAACTGGTGAACTGCGCAGGGCCGGCTTGCCCAGTAGGCGGGGGCCTGAGGAGGCGTGGGAGGAAGGGCGGCCGCGCTCCGTCCTCC
>NC_060268.1:762219-812295 GCF_021613505.1 Equus quagga | reverse complement strand
GACAGATTTCTGAGAAATATGGGCCTGGCACATGTCGCTCTGGGGTGGGCGCCACTGACACAGTGGCTTCTGGATGGCTAGATGGGAGTCTTCCTGATTTGTGCCCTGGGAGGAGGACAGCTGACAGCTGTTCACAGGAGACGCTGCTAAGAGTCCCAGAAGGGGCAGACCCTGTTGGAGCGAGGGGAGCCGCCCGCTGACCGCGTGCTTCCCCTGGCCAGAACGGGTGACATGGTTCCCAGTTCTCAGTTGATATCAGCCCTGATATCAGTTCCCCTACAGTGAACCTGGCACATGTGGGTTAAAACCAAAAGCACACATTCCCAGGTCCCTGGGTCTTAGATTATGCTCATGTGTAAATGCTTGTTTTTTAGCCTCTGACTCCCTGAGCTATAGGGCCAAACAAGTTAGAAATTGTTCAAGCCCACGTGGCCTCACCCTGGGCTCCCACCAAAGTTGTGTCTAATCCCAGGACCTGGAAGTTCTCTTAGAGAGAAACTAATGTGCAAAGAATATCAAGAGACCAAAGCTTCCCAGGCCCAACTCCTCTGCGTCCTGACCTCAGAGTCTGCCTTCTACCATGGAGATAAACAGCCAAGGACACTCAGCTGAAAAATCCTGTCTCCCTGGAAGCAGCCCAGACACAGGCCCATGGGAAAACGCTGACCAAGAAGACCACGGCCCCCTCCCCTACTGAAAACCCCAAATGAAAACCCTTACCCATTTCTTAATAGAGAGCCAGCAACTTTTGGGGCACTGGCCCTTGCTTTGCTCCCTCTGCCTGGCAAAGTAAAGCCTTTCCTTTTTCTCCCAAGACTCAGTTCTCTTTAGTTGGATTGGCATCGGGATCAGAGACCAAACTTTCAGTAACATCATAAAAACGTAAAAAGGTACGTAAATCTTATTGGTGATGGTAAGTATACAGCCAAGTTAGATTCTCTTATATGGAAACGGTGCATAATTCATTAGAACTGTAGTTTAAAAGTAAAAAAAAAGGAATGTAGTAAAAGTAACTGTAACTACAATAATGTGTTATTAGTTACACAATATTAAAAATATGTAAATTGTAACAATAATAACCTAAAACGTGAGAGGGAGAAGTAAAAATGTGAAGTTTAGGAATTCTGTTGAGGTTAAGTTGTTATCAGCTTAAAATAGGGTATTATAATTTTAAGATATTTTGGGGCTGCCCGGTGGCGTAATGGTTGAGTTTAGGTGCTCCACTTTGGTTGCCCGGGGTTCATGAGTTTGGATCCCAGGCACGGACCTACACATTGCTCATCAAGCCGTGCTGTGGTGGCGACTGACCCACGTGCAAAATGGAGGAAGACTGTCATGGATGTTAGCTCAGCAACAATCTTCCTCACCAAAAAAAAAAAAGATATTTTATGTACTGAGAGGACCCTCCTAAGTCCACATGTAGATACAGATAAATGAAGCACTTAGTGAAATTGTTTTTTTCGGTTTCTGTAAGAATTACCAAGTGAAAGTAGAAAACGTGGCAAAATCAGTCATTTAAGTTCAGATTCTTGACCTGCATTGGTGTAGAGAGAAGCTTCTACAGCTAGAGGGACTACGGAAATTACGGGCTGTGCATCAGCGGCTTTAACTGAAAGGCCTTGGCTGCCGTTTTTGTTAGGCTGCTGTGGATACCCAAAAACACTGCATGAAATGGGCTGTCTTCTAAGGACGCAGAGTTTTGGTACATCTCCTCTTCAGGGAGTCCCACAGCATCTTGGCTTTGCCGTCATCTGCAGCAGTGTGCCAAAGAGGAATTTCTGTTTCTGATTCTCGCAAATTTAAAAGTTTGCATGTGTTGTGTTGCCCTTTAGCAACAACCAGCAAGTCTTACGGGAAAAGAAAGTGTCTCAAGTCCAGGAAAGAAAACTGAGGAAAAGCAGCTGTCATCACACTCAGCCTTTCTGAGCCATTAATTTTGTTGTAGACTTCTCCAGAGCAACTCCGTTCTCTATCCCTGCTCAGCTCACTTGTGGGAGAACAGAAGGTCAGCATTTTCTCTGAACACATCATGCATTTTGACTGGGCAGCACTAGCTTTCATACAAAACAGCTGAAATAGGGAATTCCGGTTTGTGTTCTTCACCAGCAGGGCCATCTGTATCCGCTTCAGCCTGGGGAGCATCTGTCCCCAGGCCCTCCCTCCTTTTGTTTCCTAAGGCTCCATCCTTGGCTCTTGCTGGCACCAGGCTGCCCATGCTCTTGTGCAATGGATATGATTTGGGGTGAACTGAATGTTGCTACCTGATCTCATTCCCTACCTTGGTGTTGCCCCCTCTCTGATCATCTTCAGCCTTGAAATCCCCACAGGAACTCCTGTTGTCAGGCTCTCTGTCCTCCACTACCTCAATTCACAATTCTGCTCCTCAGTTCACAGGCTGATGCTAAGTGCTGTGAGGAAGTTTACAGGGTGACAGGAGAGACAACAAGAGGAGGGACCTACTCAGAGAGGGTGGTGTGGGGCTGAGGACTCCCAGGGCTGACCCTGCACACCCCGGGGATCTTTTGGTTCAGCTTCTATGTCTTATGTGTCTGTGTATCTTAGATCACTCCCCTGGGCAATCCTGCCAAATGCATTGCTTCCCTTATCTCCTCCATACAGGCAATCCTCTCTTCTGAGCTCAAGTCCTGTGTTTCCAGAACTGCCTTGGTATCTTCTTCTGGGTGCCCACTGGCCCCTCAGCTACAACATGTCCCATATCCACCTCCCGTTTTCCAATTCCTATTTTCCATTCCAGCATTGCCCCTTTCAGGTCTCAGGGCCTTTGTCACATCGCTTCTTGCTAGAGTGCATCCCCAGCTCAGCTACATTCTGCATGGCTCCTCCTCATCCTTCTGGGTTTAGTGTAATGTCACCTGTACAGAGAGTCTGTCCCACACCACCCTCTCTGAGTAGGTCCCTCCTCTTGTTGTCTCTCCTGTCACCCTGTAAACTTCCTCACAGCACTTAGCATCACTTGTACTTATTTGTTTTATCTTTTCCTTGTCTGTGGTCTGAATTCCTGGTTGGATTACAAGCTCCATAAGGCAGGACCTAAGTCTGTTGTTTTCAGCACTAAATACTCCGAGGGCAGTGCCTGGCACATAGCAGGAGCATTAGGACCATGTGGTGAATGGACGATGGACTTTGCTGCCAGCCAGTCCCTGAACTTTGGAGTCATGTTGACTTTCTCCTCTCCTTTGCTCTCCAAATCCAATCTCAAGCCTGTTAACTCTCTTGCTCTAAACCAGGCCCTCATTTCTGGATTATTACCATAGTCTCCTAATGAGTGGCCTGTTTTATCTGTTCCCTCTTAGTCTTTGTTACCCATTACTGCCTGGTGACTTTTCTTGAAGTATTTGTCAGGACTATTACTTTTCATAGTCAAACGTCTTGTACTTCCCTTGTACCTTAACCTGGCATTTGAGGTTTCCCAGTTTTGTTTTCCATCACTTCCCTTCCCATACTGTCTGTCTAGTCAAGCTGCATCTCTCGTGCACCATTCACACCCTGCCAACATGCCTGTGCCCATGTATTTCCATTAGCTGTACCCTCCTCCACCTTACTTTGTCCATCCCCAAGCCCACACCCCTGCCCCCAGCTAGAATTAGATCCTATTCTCTCAGAGTTTTCTGAGTTTTATCTTTGCTCTTTAATGACACATCACTTTCTACCTTGTAGTGTTTGTTTATACACGTGCTGTTTTCCTAGGTGAACTGTAAACTCCTCAACAGAGAGGACTATATACTTTTTGCACTTTATTTATTCAATACCTAGAAAATTTGAGTTCAATAAATACTTGCTTAATGAATGCACAAGTGATATGTAATCTCCAAGGCAGATAAGCTACACTAAGTAGGTTAAGAGATGCCAGGTACTGTGAAATGTGGGAGTGGTCCCGTAGTTCAGGACCATTGTAGCTCTTCTCTCAAAAAGGGCTCATCTACTGGGGAGGTCCAAGGCTTCTCCATTACCTTCCTCTTTGGACCTTGAACTAGCCGTGAGGACCCTAGCTCAGAGGCCATGTCAGAGATGGGTCTGATGCCTGGCTTCATGTCGTCTTTCACCCTATTATCTTAGCTTAGAGCTGACTGGACAAAATTTTGCTGAAACCAAAAATGACCACAAGAAACTTGGATCTAGATTGGAACTGGCCTAATGGAGAATGGGACAGTTACCAATTTTCCTTCATCTTCCTATTCCTCTCTCCTTCTCAGACATTAGGATCTAAGTCCTATTCAAATTATAAAACATGATTTTATTTTTAATCAGAAAAGTTAAAATGGTTGTTTCTGAGACATGGTTGGTATATATATTTTTTCCCTTGAGTCTCAGGAAATTTTATTAGGAGGAACCTATAGCAGGGTGGGAAATAGACATATCTCGAGTACTGATTCCGGGTGCTTAGTAGAGGATCTCTGGAGTGCCATTTCTCAATGATTTCTCATCTAGTGCCCAAGTGTCATGATTTATTATTAATGTCTGCCACGGGTGCAGGAGGAGAGAGCAGGACACACATGTTCTTCTATTTGGTCAGCATGTGATCATTGAGCCTTTACCACGCCAGGCACTTTGCTGATCACTGGAGATGTGAGTCCAAAAGAGAAAGGAATGATTCTGCTTCATGTAATTCACAGGCTTGTGAGGAAGGCAGGCAATTAAATTATGCAGGTGTGAAGCATTTTGTGATGGGGGGATATCTAGTGCTTTGGGGAGAACATGATTGAAAAGAAACAGCCCTATGAAGTGGTATTATTATTATCTCTGTTTTACTTCTGAAAATGAACTTGTCCAGGGTCAAACAGCCAAAAATTGCAGAATTAGAATTTTTACCCAAGATAGTCTTACTTGAAAGCTCCTATTCCTGTGTTATTACTGTGACTTTTCACTTTATATGAGATGTGAGAAGTGGTATACTAGAGTCAGCTTGTGCTGTCTCAGGAGAGGTGGTTGTGTGTTTTCAGGAATTTTGCAAGTCTTTTGACGTCATGTTGAACTTGAAATCAGCCATTGTGGGAGTGATTTACACCATAGAAATTGGCGTCCACTACAAATCAAGCTTTTTTCTTCCCCAAAGAGCTGGTTGTTAAGCATTTGTCAGCACACCACTGGTTGTGCAATACTACCACATTCTTGAAAAATTCACAAAATATAGTTGGACTTTTATAAAGAGGTAAATCCAGTGGATCTGAATTTTTATTGGCATAAGAATCATTTTGGAAGGTGGAGGGCTTGTTAGAAGGGATTTGGGTTCAGTAGGTCTGGACTAAGGGCAGAAATTCACATTTTTAAAAAAGATCCAAGGAGATCAGATGCTGACAGAAATGAGAACGCACTTTAGGAAATACTTGAATGGTTCCATTTTTTGCATATTAAAGGTGCTAGATTAACTCCCTAGGTCACTGTTTCCAGCTCTGGCTACACATTAGAATCACCTGGGGAGCCGAAACAAAATACCAGTGCCCAGGCTCCACCCCAGACCCAATTAAATAAGGACCCTAATCAAAGAGTTGGTGACATGTGACCAATTGTATTTCAGAATTGTTATGGACAAGTTACTTCTCTGTGACTCTTGTTGTCCCCCTCCCTACTTTTGAACTTGAGTGTCTGCTACGATTATCTCAGTGTGATCATTATATGTTGGGTGTGTGGGGTAGACAACTTGGCTTTTTAGCTGATAGGTCTTTAGATTGAGAGAATCACACCTGTTTGCCTTATCTGTACCTGGACATGATTTAGAAGATGAGATCCTGGATCTCCTATCTGTTGCTATGATGAGATGAGCTCTTAGGGTCATGGGAGGGAGGACGTGTGTTTTCTGTGTGAGAGGAATATAAATGATTAGTGGTTAGAGGATGGACTGCAGTAGATTAGAGATGGCCACAAAGTCTTTGATACTTCTCCCACCAAGAGGTGGGATCTCTTTCCCCTTCCTGTGGGTCTGGCACCAATAGAGAATGGCAGAAGCAATGTTGGGCCAGTCATGAGCCTAGCTTTTTAAACGAATGGCAATTTGGTAGTTTCTGTCAGGTTATTGAGCCCTGAACTACCATGTAAGAAATCTGCCATATAGGAAGACTGTGTCAAGATTTACTGAGCCTTCATGGGGAAAGAGAGACCAGCTGAACCCAGACTCCCATTTGCTCCCATCCGTGCATCGTGCATGTGAGTAAAGCCGTCTTATATCCTCCAAACTAGTCCAGCTGCCAGCTGAATACCACCACGTAATCCCAGATGACACCACTTGGAGCAGAAGCATCACTTGGTTGAGCCTTGCTCAAATTCCTGTCCCTCAAAACTGTGAGATTACTAAATGGCCGTTGTTTTCAGCTACTAAGTTTTGTGGTAGTTTGTTACACAACATCACACAACCAGAACTCTCCCGCAAGTGATTCTGAGGTGCAGCCTAGCCATTCAGAAATAGTTCCACCTGGGTAGCTACAAAGACTTTTCCCCCCGGTTCCTTATCCACACATTGCCCAACATTTGCTTCATTTTCCACCTAAGTAAACTTTTTTTATGTGGCAAAAAAAAAGATGTGTCATGCATTTGGAGGAGATAATCCATAACATTCAATAAAGTATCATGGACTTTTTGAGACCAAACACTGGAATGTGAGTCAGAAACCTTGACTTTTTTCCTAACTTTGATATCGCTAACTCTCATGACCTTGGGCAAATCGTATATGTTTTTCCAATCTTCTTATTATATATTTTTTATTTTTATTTTTTTTGAGGAAGATTAGCACTGAACTAACATCTGCCATTAATCCTCCTTTTTTTTGCTGAGGAAGACTGGCCCTGAGCTAACATCTGTGCCTGTCTTCCTCTACTTTATATGTGGGACACCTGCCACAGTGTGGCTTGACAAGCCATGCATAGGTCCGCATCTGGGATCCGAACCAGTGAACCCTGGGCTGTCAAAGCAGAACTGTGCACTTAACCACTGCATCACTGAGCCGGCCCTCAGTCTTGTTTTTGATATTTGTAAAATGAGTAATTTAGACTAAATTGTCTCTAAGTTCCCTTTCACTTGTGGAATTTTGTGATAGTCCGTGTAATGATGTGTAGAAAGTAACTATCAAGGGGGGGGATTATTTTCACAAAAAACACACAACTCATCAGTCTACTCTTGATCCCCACTGATTCAGTTTAGATTTATGCCCATCCACCCAGGGGTGGAAAGCTTTGTGTTGACATCACTAATAATTTCTTCAGGCACTTACCTTCCTCAGTATGCATGCCTATTTTAAATGCACAACATTCAAGAAGAAAGGAAAAAAGAAAGCTCAACATCCTTTCTTTTACCCCATAAAATTCTGTAGACACTTCGTGCTCAGCGTCATTGTGCAGGCAAAAGACGCTGCACGCCATGGGCTGTTCTGGTGGCGTAAGAGAAACAGTAATGAAATTCAAGACATGTAAGTTTGGATTTACAATTTGGCAGCAGATCCCTCTGTGAGTCTTCAGAACATATCCATCTGACCTTAGTGACATGTTGAAAGTAGAAGGAAAGCATCCTTTGTGTGGAAACCTGAAATATGTGCCATCCTTGGACTGTAAATATAGTCACTCACTTCCTCCAGCTCCAGTTTAGCCCACTGACCTTTCCCAAAGTCTTCTTTTCTGGCCTCTAGCAGTAGCAAAGGAGCAAACCCATTGCTGCTAACAATATACATTACAGCATCTTGAAGGCTGAAAATTTTCAGTTCCATGAAAACTGGAATCATTTCTTCAATTCCTTTATTTTTAAAAATCAGACATAACTTCTGTAGAAGTTCCTGTATTCCTGCTGGTTAAAATCAAAGTCAAACTCTGTACATGCCACAGGGAATCATCAAAAGAACTGTTCTTTTCCCCCAGAAGTCAGACCATAAGGACTCCCCAGTAGGAAGATTTCTCTCGTCCTTCCCTCGGTGCAGAAAACAGCAGTACAAAGCATGACCGGTATGGTGTTTGCTACCCTTGGGTGGCAGCTGCTAGAGTGCAATGTTGCCGTCTGTATTGAAGGGGCCTTTTATTCCCAGCTGCGTGAGCCAAGCCACAGGACTTGCAAGAATGCTTGGGATGTTTTCTGTGAACTTAGGACACAAAGAATCTGTGGTGTGGCTCTGAAATAGGAACCCCTGAAGAGAGGAGAGCTGAAAGGGACTTTTATTATGCCAGTAAGAACATTGCTATTCTTATACAGAGTATGTGTGCGTGAGTGCATGCAGAAGACAGCTCATATGTGTGTTCATGAGGATATAGATATGCTGTCTCTTTTTTTTTTGAGACAATTGAGGTTATTGTTTTCAAAACCTAACCCAGAAGAGTGTTGGAATGGCTCAGGGGGCACTGAGCCATCATACCTGCGATTGACTAAGTTCAACAAGGGAACTGCAGAATTAGAGAAGGAGCCTGTGTTTTTCTTGTTAATGGTTAAGCCATTGCCCCTGATAAGAAATTTTCAAAGTTTACAAATGGCAAAATGATCACTCAGGCTGGAAATCCTTCCAAAATAGACTCCCTGCTTCACTCAATATTGAGCAATTTTGGTATTCAGGGGCTCTAACTGAAGTTGTTTTCTATGAAACATTCGAATTGATATGCTTCCAACTCATTGTCTCTTTCCTCAGAGGGCTGTGGAACAGTCCCCAGGAATACCACCTGGTACACAGAGTGAAAGGCTTTGAACATTTTCATTCACATCACTCAGAGAAACCATCACAGACGCTGGAGGTTTTTGAGATGATTAATGTGTGCATTCATAGCCTCTCTTTCTTAGCCAAGGCTGCAGTGAAAAGTGAACTTGAGTTTATAGTTCATGTCCTTAACTGAAACATAGATTTAGGTGTAGAGAAGTGTAGCTGTAATGCAAGCAAAACCTTGAATTTCACCTGAAGTAAGTGGTGGACTCTGTTAGTTATTTTTCCTCTTAGCAGTTTTTTCCAAATTATAGATGGATTTATGAGCAGTTTAAGATAAAGGGACCCTGAGGATAGATTAATTTTCCTTAATCTCATCTAACTAAAAACTAGAGGTCAGAAGCAGGTAGAATGGTTTTTGGATGTCAGGCTAGAGTTCCTGGTGAGATTGTTTATGTGGAGAGGAAGCACGCCTTTTAAATGCAGCCACTTTGTGAGGGTGTGTTAAGCGATGCAATCTGAATAAGGCTTGTACTGCATTACTCCCCTTCCAGCTGGAGACTACCAGCAAAGTGAGATAGTTCCTTGTTTAATTTGATGATGGTGCTAAGTAAAAAAAATAACAACCACAACCTCTTCTGATTTAGAGAATCTGAAGAAGACAAGAGGTAGCAGAAAATATTGAAATTAAGATACAGCAATGGCACTGTTATTCAGATTGGTCCAGTTCTTACTGACCCAGTATTGAAAAGAGGGAGAGTGGCAGAGATGCTCCTTTGGTGAGGGTCCAGCCTCAGGATCAAATCCACCTGCCCCTCTGGCCTGATCACATGCACGTAGATAGTGTGTGGATCCCTGGCAGTTAGAGGAAACTTAGAATTTATAAGATTTTTTTTCCTGAAGAGCTGTTAAATATGATTAAGTCAAGTGAAACTCAGGAAAATTCCCTTTTCTTTTTGCAAATAGAAAGGTAGAGGAATTCACAGTGATCTGAAACACAAAATTGTCAGTCATGAGATCATTCCTCTGCTTTGACCTTTGCAAATGATGAGTTGAATGACCTTTCCCAGTATGACACATGGGGACCAAAGCCTAGAACTCAAAGACACTTGGGGGCCATGTTAATTGTTAACTTCATGATTTCCACACCAAATATGCGGCTTGCTCTTAAGCATTTACGAAAACAGTTTTATTGGCACAGGAAACCTAAAAATAGCCATAGCCTTGAATACTCACCTCACTGAGCCTGGGCACCAACCAAACTGCAGAATCAAGGATTCAGTCAGTCTCTGGGAAGAACTGGGATTATGTCTGCTCAGTGTGCTGGGTGTATGGCTAGTGCTGAGAAAGCAGGCAAGTTGAAGGTCTCCATGCCAGGGGCTCAACCCAGAGGACAGAGCCCATCTGGAAGTCAGATCTAAAAGAATCCCAGCCATTTCTGCTGCTGGCTTTTGCATGCGTGAGTGGACAATTCACAAAAAAAGATATTAAAAATGGCCTTCAAACATATGAAAACTGCTCACACTCCTCAAAATTAGAGGAATACAATGAAAACAATGGCGAGATACCATTTTTTCCCTATTGGATTAGCTAAACTTAATAAATTTGGCAACATATTCTGTTGGTGAAGCTGTGGGGAAATAGGTATTCATATACATTGCTGGTAGAAAATCAAACTGGTACAAGTTTTCTAGACTGAAATTTTCCAATACCTTGAAAAACTACAGATGCACCTACTGTTTGACCCAGAAATTACACTTTTAGAAATCTAACCCCAAATGCACTGCCAATGGTATGAAAACACGTGTATAATGTTCATTGAAGCATCATTTATAATTGAGCAATGTTGGAGACAATCTAAATGCCCATACATAGGAATATGATTGAATACACTGATTCATCAACACATGGAGTACTATGTAACTGTAAAAAGGAATAAAAATGTTTATGAAATGATAGGGAGTGATTCTGGGACATATTAAGTAAAAAAAGCAAATTGCAAAGAATATCTATAATACTACTCTTCATGTGAGAAAAAATAGGATATCCAGAGCATATCCATATATCTGCTCATTTGTGCAAAAGTAATACAGAAAGAATAAACCAGAATGGAGTGAGATTGGTTACCTACAGGGAGTGGTTGAAAACAGGAAAGAATGGGGAATGGGAAAAGAGTAGTGGAGATGTGAGCAGCACTTCTCTGAATATATCTTCCTGTACCTCTCTGACTCGGAGAACCATGGGAATGCTTCATATATCCCTCCCCCTAATAGTTAATTAAATTCAACCAGGATGTTGAGGGAACCCAAAGTAGAACACAATAGTAAGAGAAGAACTAACCTAAGTAACATTGGAAAACAGTATTTTGACTATATACTGTGACACTAAAGACGAAAAGAACTATGCATAAATATTGTAATCTGGTTGGTAAATGTGTTTGTTGTAGGGGATTCTGAAACTACTTTATGTGTCTGCTAGGATTGAACAAATAAATACTTGGTGAATAATGAGAGCCACATTTCTCAACTAGAGGAAAGAAGTTACAAATAAGGAAGGGGGAAGCAAGAATGAACCCTGTGGTGTTGGAATAAGAGGAATAAGCATAAACCCATGATTTTTAGTGTATGTACAGATGGGATAAAGAAGTAAATATCGATTATATTTGCACATATTTTCTAGCTCATATTTTCTATACATGACATCCCAGTAGCAATGAGCACACCTAACTCCTGTATCTTGGTTCCTGAATACCATTCTTCAAAAAAAAGGAGCCAAGGTTCCTTGTAGATTGGTCAACTCTAACATTAAGCCAAGGAAAATATACAATTAGTCTGGAACATTGTGTGGGGCCAGAAAGTAAGGAAATACTCGAAAACTAATGGGGCCATGTTGAAAGGACACAGCTGCCAACTTGAAAGAGTGCCATATGGTGGAAATTGGGACAATTTGAGCAATAACAATGATAGTAATGGGATATACCCCATAGAATAAAGTAACTATGAGTCCAAATTGATATAAATAATTGAATGAACGATTCAGTCTGTGAGAAAGGACCATTCTTCCTTAGAGTAGGATTCCAATTAATAAATGTAGATGAAATGGTGGAAATAAAAGTCACTGTCAGGCAAACAGTAATAACTTGCAGGCAGTAACTGTCATTGGTGTTATAATTAATGAGCAAAAGTACAGTAAGAAGGATTATTTGCATAGTATCAAAGTTTCTCTCCTATAGATTTCAAAGGGAAAAGCAATGTCTTTATAGTGGAAAAACCTGGCAGACACTGCCGTGGCCATGTGACCGAGGTTAACAGCACCAGTAACAGGACATACAGATGTTGTGTAGCGTTTGATGCAGTACACTGAGAAGGGCACAGCATAACCTTGATAGTATTCTCACAGGAAAAAAGTGCAATTATGAGAAATCATCAGACATCCAAAATTGAAGGACACTTTGTAAACTAACTGGCCAGTATACTTCAAAACTGTCAAGATGATGGCAGATAAAAAAAGACTAAGGGACTTTCACAAAGTAGAGGAGATTTAGGAGATGTGACAACTAAATACCACCTGGCATCCTGGATTGGGCCCTGAGCCAGATCTTATTTGAATTTTATTAATTTCCCCAGTGGTCCATGGATTGGTTAGTAGTACTGTATGAATGTTAATTTCCTGGCTTTGATAATTGTACTATGGTTTTGTAAGATGTTAATGTTAGGGAAGCGGGATGAGGATATCAGGGAATCCTGGACTAGTTTTGCAACTTTTCTGTCGAAAGTTATTTCAAAATAAAAATTAAAAAGCAATAGCTGGTAAAGAGGAACAAGGGGAGACACAGAATTATTTGCCTTTTTTAGAAGCCTTAAGAGGCCAAGTCTTGAATTGTTACAACTGAAAAGAGTAGCAACCACATATGGTCTTGTTTACTTTAACCTAAATCTTATTTAAATCATCCATATTCAGAGAATGCTGTTTAAAAACGACCCAAACAGGGGCCAGCCCAGTGGTGTAGTGGTTAAGTTCACACACTCTGCTTCAGCGGCCTCGGGTTCACCAGTTCAGATGCTGGGCGTGGACTTAGAACTGCTCATCAAGCCATGCTGTGGGGGCATCCCGCATAAAATAGAGGAAGACAGGCACAGATGTTAGCTCAGGGACAATCTTCCTCACCAAAAAAAAGACCTGAACAGATGGACTAGTTTTTCCTCCTTTGGTGAAACACAGCTAGAAATAAGAGATAAGCCAGAGACATTAGATGTTCATGTCTCAAATTCTGTGTACAAAAGTCCTTATGCTTTGCTCCAAGGAGATGCCCTCAGTCCTCTTCTGGGCCTGCTCATTCTCCCTTCATACGTAGTCCTATCAGAGTTGGCTCTGGTTCTGTGGCTTGTAGTAGATGAGAAGAGAGTAATGTATCTGATTACTACACAGGCAGATCTGTGGTGAGTGACCCCAGTAGTGCATGCACTGAGTCATAAGGTTTTGTAAATTTTGCAAAGGTTAGGCCTGCCTATTGCCCCTCTGACTCGCCCTGGAGCACGCTTCACCTCCTGTCAGATAGTGCTGGAGTGGCTGCAGGCATCTCTGAGCTGCAGCTCAGTAAAGTTGGTTAGGGTTTATTGGGATATATTTGTATATTGTGCAGTCACGTCTGTGTATTGCTTATCATTGCTAGCTGACCCGAAGTGGGAGTGTCCTCCGTGAACTTGCCCATTATCCAATTGTATCTAATTTTGTATCTGTCATTTTCTATTCTTTTTCTGAAAGAACACCTCTGTTCCCCCTGCTCATTGTGTGAGCTTCAGGCCCCTAAAAATTTGAATCCACCCTTAGCAATGACACTAATTTGAAGGAAGAGCTAGTTAGAGATGTTGTAACAAGGAATTAAGAAGGGAAAAAGAATCTTATTAATTAATGTAAACAAAAGATCAAAAAACATAGTGCTCTGGGGGCGTGGCAGTTGGAGTCCCGGGGTTCGCTAGTTTGGTTCCCGGGTGTGGACCGAGCGCTGCTTGGCAAGCCGTGCTTTGGTGGTGTCCCACATATAAAATAGGGAGAGATGGGCGTAGATGTTAGATCCGGGCCCCTCTTCCTCAGCAAAAAGAGGAGGATTGGTGGCAGATGTTAGCTCAGGGCTAATCTTCCTCCTCAAAATAAAACCAAAAAAACCCTAGTGCTCTGGGGCTATTTAGCATGTGGATTAAGATCCAACAAACTTTGGTAGCTCCTAAGGCCATCATTGTATTGAAGCATGTGTGATAATTGATATTAGTGGTAATGATCCTGAGTCATGAAGAAAAGCTTAAACTGTTGAATACACTCTGATAAAAAATGTAGAGAAGTATATAATTCATTTAAGGAAGATTTCCTTTTTAAATGTTTACAATAAAAATGTTGATGCTTATACATCTAAATCTTCAGTTATCTAGAAGACATACTGAAGAACAGTTGTTTATCCAGGGATTTCAGTGGCTGGGGTTTCAGTCTAGTTTGGTTGGGTGAAGCTGCGCTGGTAGGTTACGATCCTTATTCTGAAAACAGAGTAGAGCGTTAGACCAGTCAATTGGATCAGATTTCCTGTGACAGTGACCTGAATCCTTCCTGCATGCATTTTTAGTTTTTCTCACAGAAGAGTTACCAATGACATAAAAAGTCCTGGAGAACTAAGATTTTTGCTAAAGATGCTTTGTGGAGGTAGAATGGTATCAGAGAGGCTATCGGCCACACAGCCAAACAGATGCACTTGTACTTGCAAAAAGAAAAAAAAAAATCAGACAAAGTAGGACAAATACTGTATAATTTCACTTGTATGAAATACCTAGAGTGGTCAAATTGATAGAGACATAAAGTAGAAGGGTGGGTGCTGGGGGCGGGGGCAATGGGGAGTTAGTGTTTAATGGTTGCAGAGTTCCAGCTCAGGAAGATGAAGCAGTTCTGGAGATGGATGGTGGCGATGGTGGTGCAACAATGCGAATGTGCTTAATGCCACTGAACTCTGCACTTGAAAATGGTTAAAATGGTAAATTTTGTGATGTGTATATTTTACCACAATAAGAAAAAGTAAAAAGTAAGGCAACAATCAATGAGCAACAGAAATTGACTGCTTACAATGTGTCAAGCACGGTACTAAATATTACTTCCCGTATTACTATGTTGCCTTTAGCAGCTCAGTAACTCAACAAAGTAGGTATTAGTTAGTCCCATTCTCCAGGTGAGGAAACCACGGCCCAGAAAGGCTAAGTAACTGGTCAAGGTCAGAGAGCAGGTAAGTGTTAGGCCCAGGATTCAGACCCAGGCGGCAGACGTGCTTCACAACGTCAAAATCTTGCAGACGCAGGTTTGATCACCAGCAGTACACTCGGCATGCAGTGAGCATCTAATAAATGTTTAAAAAACCATTATTGTCATGACTGTGAACTGAGTGTGAGAAGTTGGTTCTGTCTTTACTAACTCTTACCCTAAAACTTGGTGCTTTTACCTTTGTAATAGAAGCACAAAAGCCATGATAAAGAATCAACATGGAACATGTCTCCAATTTAGGCAACACACGAAAGAGCTGGGTTTTGGTGATAACGCAAATGAATCCTTTTTGTCCTGTCGTAAGCCAGTGCCTGGAGTCACCTGAACTGGCTCTTAGGCCTTTTGAGCTGGGGCCCAGCCAGGCCACCGTACATGTTTGGACTACATTTTGATGACTCAGGCTTACTGGAAAGTTCTTTGAGGCCATGTAAGTAATAGGGACCATCTTTGAACCACATAGTTGATCTAAGCATTCTAGGGCAGAAAAGCACAGCAGTGAAGCCTGCTTCAGTCCTGCCCTGCTCTTGTGTCTTTGAAGCTGGGGAGACGGCCCCTCAGGTCTGAGGGCTGGAGGAGGAGGCTCAACCTCAAGCTGCAGATTCAGCCAGCCTCCCTGCAGCCAGGAGCTCAGCATGCAGGCTGCCCTTCCTGAAAGTGTTTCCCTTGGCCAACCCGTGAGGACTGCCTCTTGTTAGGCTAAACCCTGGACTGAAAGCTGGTTATTTTCTCAAACGGCTGCTGGGAAGACTTCTAAGTATTTGAACCCATGTCCTTCAGATTCTAAACCTCATGCTCCAAACCAATAACCTTTAACTTTTTGGCTTGTTGAGTTCCTTCCGATTATTACTTAACTTTGAGCTTTTCTAAGCAAGCCAGTCATTTACTGAAGAACCACTACGTTATGGTGGTGGAGAGTGAGGTGGGGTGGCAACAGCTTCATTTTAAATGTGTCATTTCAGAAGGCTTGGCCCTCTGATCCAGTGAGGCATGAACACACCCCCAGGGGCAGGTCTGTGCTCAGGGATCCAAATTCTCCTTCTCCAGGCACGCTGGGGTGTGTACGGCCCCAGAGAAGCCCCTAATCTGAGGATTTAGCACCGGGCTTCTCAACTCTGGTACTCTTAACACCGGGGGCAGGTCTTCCTTTTGTGAGGGAGGTACATTCTAGATGTAGCAGCAACTTTGACTTATACCCATTGGATGCCATAGCACACCCCCTGCCCCCAGTTGTGACAACCAAAACAATCTTGAGACATTTTTGTGTCCCCTGGGGGCAAAATCATCCTGGTTTAGAACCGTGCTTACTAGCAGGCTTGGAGTCACTGCTGCAAAGCCAGCGTCCAGTCTGCTCCTTCTGCCACCAGGCTTCCTCCCCGCTGGGCCTCTTGCAAGGATGTTTGTGTACTCAGTACCAGCCTGGCCTGGCCTTCTGCTCCACAGCCTGGCACAGGCCCTCACATGTTCCTAGACCCTGACGCTTCAGTCAGGGGATCACTGGACCACTCCCGTTTGGAGAACCCTGTCCCAGCAGAGATCTGTGGAGGTCTGCGTCTGTCAGGACGTCTTCCCTCCAGTTGGTCCCAGTTTCACTCTACCTGGCATCCATTTCTCAGAGGCTGAGACTTGGAGTTGTGGCTGTCTCCTAGTTTCATTGAAGATGGTGCAGGTCTTTATTTTTCTATTTTATTCTTCTAAAATTTTATTTGGCTTTAGTGAAGGAAGTTAAACTGAACTATCTATTCTGTGACCTCCACCTGGAAGCCTTGATCCAATTTTACTTTCTGTGTCACACTACTATGAGAGGGAGAGGAGGAGGGAGAGATGAGTGTCTGAGCCAGTGCATGCAGAGCTTTGATGTGCTCTGCTTCTCCTATATTGATGATAGAATTGAGCTAAAGAAGGTGCACTGAGCTCCTCATAGAACTATTGAATTTCAGAAAAACATGCAAAAAATCTTAATTATGGGAATAAGATGATGGAAAATTGCTTTAGGAAATTGCCATAAATATACAGTGCATTAAATGTACCTATTAATTTTATTACTACTTAATGACAGAATCTTTTCTATCTCTGTCCACTCAGATGAAGACAGAAACATACTCTGTTCTCCACTTGAGCACCTGAAAGGTCCAGGTTCTCAGGGCCCCATCCTGAGGCAGGCTCACTGTCTTCCATTTGTGTCTGCTCCAGACTTACTGCCGTCAGACAGTCGGCAGGGGTCCCACGGGTCCAGGTGCACAGATCATTTTAATTCAGCTTGTTCTGTGAAGCACATTAAATGCTTTTCATACATTTAGATATCTTAAAAGCATTTTTGCATGACAGTGACTATAATAATTCTGGTATAGGTAGAAAGTGCTTAGTGATTTCTGGGGGGCTGACCTCAGTGGGGGATCCCTTTCTCCCCTCAGAGTCTTCTCCTTGCTCTACTCTCTCATCCTTGCTTTCCCTCCCACATCTTTCCTTCCTCTCCTTTCCCCTCTTCCCTCTTTCCTTTCTTTTCTCTCCTTCATTCTCTCTCCCTCCCTCCCCCTTTCTCCCTCTCTGCACCACCCCTTCCTGTGTGTGTGCACACACCCACACCTCCCCTGTCACACACATGCATGCCCCTCCTACTCCTAGCCCTCTTTTTTCTCAGCCCTATCAAGAGTTTTATATGTCAAGAAATAGTAATTTTAGTAATTCCCCAGTATAGTGCTAATTAAATTAGACATCTAGAAAGGCTAATCTTGACACATGCACACAATGGACTAAATGGCCTTGTGAGTTTTTCTATCTCTGATTTCTCTCTGGCAAACTCCTAGAGAGCCTCTGGCTTTGCTTGCCTGGAGTTTTACTGTCTTCTAATTGTTAAATATGTATCTCTTACCTCCCCCACCCCACACAAATATTATAAGGTGCTCAGGGTAGGAGCTATGCTTTTTAATTTCATACTGTTCTAGTGACTGCTTAAGAAATCTTTGTTGACATATTTGACAGGTTGACTCTCCCAGGTCCCGGAATGTCTATGGTTTGTAACTATTGCTGGTTTGTTCTCCCTCCTCTGGGGCAGCCTCCTTCAGGGTAACCGCAGGCCAGGCCTCTTTAGTGTATGCATTTTGTAGAAAACACTTGGAAACTTTGTTTCACCTCAGGAGAACAGCAGGAAAACCAACAGAGTAATGCCTCATTTTGTCAGGAAGCTGCGGAGAGCAGACTAGAAGTCAGCAGTGCTGGCCTCGTGCTCGCAGGCTTTTCGAGCCTGGATTCCCGGGGCAGGGATGGCTGTATACCTCTGGCTCCCCATCCTAATGAGGCTGAGAAGGCACCAGAATGGGACTAGCCCCATAGGTCTTCAGCCTGATGCCTGTTGCCCACAAGCTTCTGGCTCTTCTCCCCACTCTGGCCCAGGAAACACACATTCTACCCAGTTCTAAGAAGTCTGGCAGTTTGTGCTCTTTCAGCCATGATCTTCCAATGTGATGTGTCAGAGATATTCAAAAGTTTGACCAAAGTCTCTTCTTCCTCTGACTTTGTTTTATCACAGCCAAGACTACAAAGAAACAGCACATACTAGCAAGAAGAACTTGAAAAATTCCAATAGAGAGATTTAGTTCTTCTCCCCAAATCTTTCTATTTATATTCTCCGAGTGTCAGAATGGATATGACTCAGCTGTGATACACCAAAAGATCAGGCAGCATGGAATTCAACCCCCACTCCCTCAGCATATGGCAAGGTTCGTGGCTGCCAAAACTACGCCAACTCTTGCCTCCAAATACATACGAACAAAAAGCCATGTGCCTCACGAAAGCAAAGGCTGCACCCCCAGCCTGCACTGCATGTGCGGTCCTTCTGGGCCTGGTCCAAGTGACTCACAGGACCCGTACCTGGTTTTCCTGCGTGGGTTTCAGGCCACAAGCTGCTCTCTGAAAGCCTGCCGTGCTGTGGACTCTGTCCCCATCTTTCAAGGGAAATCGCACAAAAGATCTCTCTCCCCCCCCGTCCCTTTGAAGCAGTCTGCCCCTTCAAAACAATAGGAAAGCATTTCCCAGCTCTCGCCAGAATGCTAGGGCCTGGCGTATCTCTCACTAGTGGAAAAGTAGCAAAAATGATTGTTTTCATGGAGAAAACGGTCGTGTGAATGTCTGAGGTGGAGGGGGAGGGAAACACATTATCCCCTTCAAGTTGTGAGTTTTTATCTGGCAGGATGTTTTTCCTGGTCAGTGCTGGCCCACTGTCAAGAGACTTAGTGGTGATTTTGTGGCCGTCGGACCCTCGTGAGCGTCCTCTTGAGGACTGCTTGAGCCTGGGAAGGGAAGAGGCACGCCCTGCGCTGACACACCAAGACTTGTTTATAAGGGTTGCTGGGATATGAAATTGGGATCATGCTTCAATTTGATTTCCCCTCTCCTGTTGTTCCTGGACGATCTGTCACAGTTCAATTGTTAGCAATTATGTGGTCAGTCATTTTGTAAAACACCAGGCTGCACCCGTGGGGCTGAGGAAAGATGGGAGAGAACAGGGGAATTTGGACTCGGAGCCCATGTTTGTGAAGTACTGCCAAAGCGCTTTCTTCGTCGGGTGGGATGGCGCAGGCGAGGATAAGAGCCAGCCCCTTCTTGGTCCCTGCAGGGCGTCGCTGAGCCCTAGCTCCCTTAGAGTTTGGCTCTCCAGATTCCCAAGTGCTTTTCTGAATTGCTTAAGCAGCCAGCCCTGTGCAGCTGCTGGGTGTGGAGGCATCCGCATGCTTGAGAACGCGGTTGTTGGCGTTGGTTTCATCCTGGTCCGTTCCCATCCAGCCTGAGATGAAGCAGCGCCTCAGGGATGGTCCTTTTAAGTATTTTCTTCCCTCTCTTCTAACACAGTGTGCTTGAAAACTTCAGAGGTAATATAATGCTCATTGAAATGCCTCTGGAGCCTGGAGATGGCTCGACTTTGATTGACTGCTTATTCTTCTATCTCTTTAATGGACCCAGGAAGAAAGTGAGGGTCTGTGGCTCCCCAGCTGACTACCGAGGCCTCAGTGAATCTCTGCACAGGTCTGCTTCCTGCCGGGAGAAGCTGGACTGCTGTATGAGACAGTGAGAGGAGAACGGTTCCCCCCTCAAGGCCTGCCTGAAAGTGTGTCTGCTCCCAATCTGACCTGTGCATCTCCACAGCCAGCCTGGTTTGTGTGGGGGCTGAAGCTGGCTCCCCAGAGGCCTCAGGCCCACCGGCCTCCTGCCAGCCTCCCAGGTCTGCAGAGAACTCCCTGTCCTCTGCCTGCTGTCCTCAAGGCCAGTGCTTGCAGGTAGAGGCTGTTCCTCTTCTGTGACCTCAAAAATGAGTCCCTGTGGGCTCTCCTGGCCCAAGACAAGGAGAGTGGGAAAAGCTGCTGAAACAGAAGGGGAATTTTTATGAGCAACTGATTCCCCCGATTATAAAATCATATACAATGTGAGAGCCAGAAGGAGACTTAAAGATCGACTAGCCCAACCATCTGGCTTTGAAGTGGAGGAAACCAAGACCCAGAAGGATTAAGGGACTCGCTTAAAGAAGATTTCTTGATACCTGCTCACTAACACCTTACTAGAGACACCTTACGCATCAAGTATAGTAGGCAGACGGTGGGGAAAGAGCACTTTCCCAGAAAACGTCCTCTCAGGTCCTGTTTGTCCTTGTCCCTTCAGCAGCTTGAACAGAGAGGGCTTTGTAAATGCTTTGTGTTGAGATTGCCCAGTGCTGTGACTCTGCATTTACCCATAATTAGCTCGATAAGTATTATTAAATAATGACTGTTATGATAGTTAAAATTCTTGCATTGACTACATGCCAGGTGTTTCCATATATTGTCTCATTTAATCCGTGTATCAGCCCTGTGTGGTAGGTAATGTCACTACCACCATCTCAGAGACGAAGGGACAAAAGCATCGAGAGGTTTGATACTTCCCACTGGCACCGAGCTGAGAAGTCATGCAGTTAAGGTTCAAACTCGGGTGGCTGGTTGTGAGCCCATCCTTAACTTCCATGCTGTCTTGCAGAAGTCAGTTGTGCCTTGCACTGTGCTGGAAGTCGTAGAAGACAGTACATTTTTCGAGAAGTTGACTTTTTCTGGGGAAAACTAGGACATGCATAGTAGCAGAGATTTGCGTTGGGACAATGGTGGAGGAAGGGACCGCGGGAGTGCTGGGACAGTTTTCCCTGCTCATGCCTTTTATGTCCATCTTTGGGACAGTTCACCCTGTGAATGAGGAGGAGGGACAGGCTGGGAGAATGACGAGAGGCTGCTACTGCCCCAAGGGAGAGTAGGAGGAGCAAGAAGGGGAAAGCCAGGGCTGCAGAGTGTAGTGTGGGGGCTTCTCTTGTGTCCACATGGGTGTGGGAGTGGGCTGGCTGTCCTCAATTCTGGGTTTACTTTTTTCTGAGTCTGTAGCATATCCAAAGAAGATGAGTTAGATGTTCTGGAAGCCAAGCAATGTGGCTATAAGTTGTTCTTTCAGAAATAGTTTGGTGAGTGTCTACTACAATTCCACTGGTGCCCCAGACCCTGTGGATATCATCAGCGATCAACAAGCTGTGGTCCTCACCCTCAAGTGAAGGCTCTAGTGAAGGTGATTACAGTGCAGGGAGAAAAGACCTGTGGTGGGGATGAGTCTGGGTGCTATGCCAAATCCTGACAATATTAAGATGATTAGGGAGCTTTCCCTTAAGGAAAAGACTCTGCCTAGGAGAAGACAGACATTGGGAGGAAATGAGAGTTGACGTCTTGGAGAGAAGGGCCAACGTGAAAGTGAGCCATGAGCCTGTGATTCCTGGGAGAGCTTGGGTAGGCGGGGTTGGGCACTGGTTGTCCCTGTTGTACAGGAGAGTCCACACACTGGCTGTGAGGAAGTAGTGAGAAAGGTTACGGTTCCTCTGATATTTTATAATACTCTGTCCCCATGTGAGTAGACAAATGGGGTCAGAGATCTAGGCCTTCAAGGAGGGTGGGAAGGAATCCTTTGCAGCTTCTCACTCCTTGCATCTCCCATGATGTGGAGTGAAGTATAAATGAACAGAGGGCCCACTAGAGCTTAGGGAGCAATGTCAGGGCCACTCTAGGGCATGGGGAGAAGGGAGGACTTATTTAACTGTGGGTGACCTCCTCAGGCTCAGAATCCTGCTAGGCCCCTGATGTCCTTGGAGATCACATAGGTTGTATTCTAGAAGGGCCTCATCAACCTTCAAGCTCCTAATTATCTTTCTCGGCTTGCTCCCTCTCCTGCTCACAGGAGTGAGTATGTTCTACATAGCCCAGTGCACAAGTTTGAATGCCAGGAAGAAGACATGCTTACTGGATGCAGATACTGGAGACTTTCTATGCCTGAACATCCCAGAACTTCCACATTTACCTCGGCTGTTGCTCAGACTGCTCTGTCTGGAGCACCTCTCTGCAGGTCAACAAAATACCTATGTGCAGATTGTGCCCTGTGGAAGGGCACCAAGCCCAAGAATCAAGGGAGGGCTGGCATCCCGCTACAGCCTACACCCTGGGCACTTTGGATGGAGCTGCGTTGTCTTAGAGGTGGGACTTGTCCTCATTTGAACAAAGGAGCCTATAGCTAGCTGCCCCGCTTCCCCACTCCCCAGCTGCGTGAATCCTGCTCATCTGTCAGGAACCAAATCTAGTCATATGTCACTTGTTCCGTCCACCACCCTCAACACTGCATCATGCAGAATTAATTGTTCCTCCCTTGGCTTTCTCAGAGTACCTTGTTTATAATTGTTCTCATCACAGCTTTGAGGGCATATAGTGCTAGGTGGACAGTTAGGTACTACTTGGAGGTATTACCCCCTGTCTTTGCTGGCTGCCAGTATTGTTGTGGAGAGGCTGGTTTCATTCTAATTGCCATTCCTTGGTAAGGTGTCTTTTCTCTCTAGATGCTTATGAGATTCTCTTTCCATTTTGGTGTTCATAGTTTCATTATGATGGTATTATTTTCAGATTTCCTTTTATTTATTTTATATGGGATTTTTTGAAATCCTGATGTTTGGAAAATCATCAGTTATTATCTCTGAATACTGGCCCTTCATCATCCCTCTATTGTCTCCTTCTAGATTTCCAAACAGACATATAGTAGACATTCTTCCTTGATTCTCCATATGTCTCTAACCATTTAAAAAAATATTTCCATTGCTTTATATCTCTGGGCTGCATTTGGAATGCTGACCTCCATATTCTAGTTCACTGATCTACACTCAAGTGTGTATGTCTGATTTCACACAATGAATCTGTAAACTACTTGAGACAAGGGACTGCATATATTTCATCTTAGTTTAGTGTCTGGGATGCAGTCAATGATCAGCAGCATGTGCTGAAATGGTTGGCTTGCATGGCCTAGGGGTGCAATCCGAGGTAGAAACACCTGCTGAGGTGCCAACTGGTTCTCTGTTGACAAAGAAGGAGGCTGTGGGCTCACTGCTTATGCCAATGACAGACAGAACTGGTTGGGCTATACTGCTCCTTCTGTAGTTACAGGGCAGGTTCAGCCTGGCAGGAGCACGGGGCAGGCTTGCCTACCAACTGTGGCCAAGCCAGGCTCTCTTTTTCAAACAAAACTCCTCAATATCATCCTGCTTATGCAATAAACTTGGGGCAGGAAGTGAGACATAATGCTAAGTTACAAAGCTGGGGAAGCCACTTTTGAATCGGGTTACCTCACCCAGTTTGATGTAGCTACAATCTCGACATTGCCTCTCACTTAGAAATATGTGAAGAAAGGTCACCGTCAAGAAAAAGGAGTTGAGCCAGTCTTAGAGGGCTTGTTCAGACTGGTAACTGGGACAAGGGCAGGCACACAGTGTGTGCCACAGGCCCTTAGAAAGACCTGCTGTTACTGTGGATCATTGTAGGCCATCTTTTAAGTCTCATTAAAAGGAAGATTGATCCCTGCTGCCTTTATGCAACAGATGGCTGCCCCTCAGTTCTTGTACCCAGCTGCTGGTGGCCACAGTCACACACAAGCAGGGTCACAGTCCAGAAAAGACATGCACAACTTCAGAGGGCTTTCCCGGAGTGTTTTTGGCAAGGGGGGGGAGGGATGGTGGGATGGGTGAGTCTCTCTCTGTGGCATTCGGCATCTGGCATTTTGCCATCCTTCAGTGGGAGGGTCTTGGGGAGAATCGCGAAAATCAGTCTTCAGGGTAGTTCTACACAAGGGCATGTGGTGTCTGCTGCTGATTCTGAGATTCCACCCACTGAAGAAGCAGTCTCAGAATACGGTGAATTCCCTGCCCAGCGTATGTAATTACCAGGCCGAGCCGCATCTTCTCCAGGTTGTCAGTGCTGCTGTAGAGCAGTTCTAAAGCCACAAAGAAATGTTTGGCCCACGTTCAAGAGCAGGCTGCCTGAAATAGACGGAGGTTCTGCAACCCCTGATCTGAAGTCCTGGCAGGCGTGCTGAGGGGATCCACAGTGATCCAAAGAATGCCATCAAACTACGTAATTAGATTAAGTGGAATTAACTTTATTAATATTAATAAAACATATTAAAGAGCATACAGTTGAGGTTTCTGATAGAGGTAAACATTACAGGATGACTGTCAAAGCCTGAAAGTCAGGGACATTGACCGAATTCAGTCCACGTAAAACATAAACCCACAGCTGGATGATTCCCCCAGTCCCACGGGGCCCCCCAACTCTTAGGTCAGCACTGAAGAACAGATGGCAGCACCGGCAGGTCCAGCTCTGATTTCCTCTGCCTGGAAGTCTTCTGCTCGTATCTCAGCCCGGGACTTCAGCTATTCCTGGGGGCATCTGGGCCTGTGGTGGAAAATAAACTTCATCTGAACCATTAAAATTCATAAAGCTGTTGACAGTTCAGATGCAAAAAGCTCTTGAGATGTCTCTGTGCAGGTGATTCTTGTCTGTTTTGTGTGAAAACAATCACACCTGTGGTGAAAATTCAATATACTTGTAAAATCAACTCTCTCATGCCAAGACCCTGTGACTTAGTGTCCCAGAAGCAAGGTAAAAAGTAAATGAGATAGCAGCGGTGAAAGTGCTAGACTGAAGATAATAAATGTCACTTCCATCTTCTCTTACAGCTCTCTAGGGAAAAGATGTGGAAGGAAATTTGAGATAAAGTTCTCTGAGTTTCAAAAATTGAGCTAGGAGTTACGGCATAATGGTTTCAATATTAGAAATCTAGACAGAAAACTAAAGAAGTTGTCATTGGTCAGAGAGGACTTCTTGCTTGCCATAAACATTCTGGGACCACCAAGGTGGTCTCTGTCGATCTCTTCACTTTTTGAGGAAAAGCAACCACCTACCTGCCTTGGATAGAATCAGCAGCTCCCCCAAATGAAGCCCAACCAACCCCCCCAAACACCTCTTTGAGCACAGAGCAGAGCAGACATGAGGACCCTGCCCAGGTCACACCTCCCTCCAGGGTCTGGAAGAGATGTAGACAGAGTGATCTGTGAAGGTTGAGCAGGTGCCCTTTCTAACAAGGTCAGTACCACAGAAAAACATGAACCTAATGTTTCTAGAGATTTAGACCTCTCAAGAGAGTCCTAAATTTTAGATTTTTACATGGTACCTTCTAATTTTTAAACATTGGTGTTTGAAAAAAAAACCAAACCATCATGTGGGCCAAATAAACGTGACTATGGGCTGGATCTGACCTGCTGGTCGCCAGTTTGCACCTCAAATAGATAAGCTCTATGAAAGTTTGTTGAGGGCTACCTTGTACCATGCATTGTCCTAGATGCTCTGCACACCGAGGCAAGGAGAACCCTGTGTCTGCTCCTGGAAAGTTCATAACCCAGAGCGGGAGAAAGACTGACCCAGAAACAGGTCACCTGAGTGCACTGTGGAGCGTGGCCTGGGCTGCAGAGGAGGGCAGCGAGGTCACCTGTGGAGCGTGCGTGTCACGGAAGGCCACCTGGAGGCAATGATGCTGGAGGAGCTGAGACGAACCTGAGTCGAATCTTGCGAGTTGACCAGGTGAAGGTGAATGGGGTAAAGAGATAAGGACATGCCAGGAAAAGGTCACAGCAGAGCCGAGGATGAGACTGTTTGGCCTGTGGAGACCCCTACACAGCTCAGTGAGTGACTCAAGGTGAGGCTGGGGATGGAGGGACTGAGGAGGACTTTTCATAGTAATATGTTTGGGCTTTATCCCAAGGGCAGTGGGGAGCCTGTGGAATGCTTTAGGCAGGTGGAGATATGGTGAGATTTGTGTTTTAAAACCATCCTTTTAGCAGCTGTGTGGACCATGAATCTAAAGGGGAGAAGACTGGCATCAGGGAAATTCCCAGGAAGCCACGTGGTAACACAGCAAGAGATGGTGTGGGCATGAGGTTGAGGTGGAGAGCAGGGTGAGAATTTGATAACTGTTGAGGACATGGAGATTGAAGGAGGGGATGAAAGGGACTGAGTCAGAGATGACTTCCAGATTCTAGACCCAATGATGGCTGCTGGTGGTTAGGGTGACCATCCCTGTTTGCCTGGGACTGCTCTGTTAAGACTGAGAGTTCCACACACTGGGAACCCCCTCAGCCCAGGGCAAATATGGTGGGTTGGTCACTCCAATGATGCTTCTGCAGCCAACATGGGGGATAGTAGAAGTTATAAGTTTGGGAGGCTGAGGAGGTTATGAGTTGGTTTTGAGCATAATGAATTTGAAGTACCAGTGGACATCCAGATGAGGATATCCAGTAAGCACTTGGAATATGAGTCTATAGTTCAAGAATAGGAGAACTTTGACTTGGAGAGAGTGGTTTTAGGGGCCATCAGCCTAAATAGGGGTTGTTTAGGACCATAAAAGTGGGTTAAATCATCCAGGAAGAGACTGTAGCATGAAAAGGGAAGTAGATCAAGAATGAAACTCTGGAGAATGAAACATTGGGAACGACAATAGGGAAAGAAGAACCTGAGAAACAGACTGAGAAGGAATAGCTAGAGGAGTGAAGGGGGACAGACTGGACGTGGCATCTCGGAAGCCGAGTGAGGAGGATCTCAAGGCCTGAGCAGTCATCAGGTCAGAGGCAAGACACGTGCTCAGTATCATGAAGAGACAAGACTGTGCCTCCCCACTGGTGATCTTAGCTGCCGCCTCTCAGTGTTTTGATGGGTAGAAGTGGGTTACTCCTGGGGAGGTGTGGATGTGAGTTGAGAAAATAGAGACAGTGGCTACCGTCTAACCACTTGAGAAACTTGAGAAAAAAGGGAATGAGAGAGAGCAATAGCCAGCAGATCATGTGTGGTCAAGGGCGAGTCCTGTTCTTTAAGATGGGCGAGAACTCGACAAGCTTTTAAACTGAGAGGGAAAAACTGGATCAAAGAGGAAAATTAAAGACACAGGGCCAAGAGAGGTAATTAATGGGTCAGGGCCCGTGGGAAGAGGAAATGATATGGGATGGACTCAAAGCCACAGAGGAAGATGTTGGCCTTAAACAGGGGAGAGTTGGACATGACACACCGCCTGAGACTGAGGGGGAGGGCAAGTTAGGGTGATGCTAAAGGAAAGGAGAAATGATAGCCCAGAAATGGGAAGGCATAAAACCAAGAGTTGTGGTTAATGTCAGCAAGAAGAGAGTAAAAAATGAAGAAGCATTGAAGGAAATGACGGACATATTGGAGACATGCCTCAGCCATGACTTTAAGAGGAATGGTTATAGTCTAGATTTCAGAGCATTTTCAGTTAACAGTGGACTGTTTTTGGAGAACTTTAGTAAATAGATATTCCAGAAGTGACTGAACGCAGGCTTTTTGATTGAGAGGATTATCCAATTATTCCCTTTAGAATTGAAGGATCTGAGTCAGATTCAAATAGCACGCATGCACACTACTATGGACTGAATCTTTCTGTCCTCCCAAAATTCCTATGTTGAAACCCAATCCCCAGGGCAATGGTATTAGGAGGTGGGGCCTTTGGAAAGTGCTTAGGTTGTGAGGGTGGAGCCCTCATGAATGGGATTAGTGCCTTTATGAAAGAGAGCCCAGAGAGCGCCCTTGTCCTGTGTGCCATGTGAGGTCGCAGCAAAAAGACAGCCGTCTAGGAAGCGGGCCCTCACTGGACACCGAATCTGCTGGAGCCATGATCTAGGACTTCACAGTCTCCAGAACTGCAAGACATAAATTTCTGTTGTTTATAAGCTCCCCAGTCTGTGCTATTTTTGTTATAGCAGCCTGAATGGATGAAGACACATTCATACACACACGTACATTGTGCAAACAATTTATGACTTGCTTGGACTCCAAAATAGGGATTAAATCTCTGAAAGTATTGTTTTCAGTCACAGTCAGGCTGAAAAGTTTTTGCTAGGTGGGAGGCTAGTGCACAGGTACAGAAAGGCATGGTGAAAATTTTTTTTCCAATTAAACTAGTGTATTCAGTTAGATTGAGCTTAGAAATCATTGAGGAGCAGCCCAAAGCCGATCTGGAGACACGTGCTTTAAGAGGAGATTACCCAAGGCAATGAAGCCGGGCCCTGCTCCTCAGAGTGTGCGGGGAGCCACAGCAGCATGAAGCCTATCAGAGATCAGTGCCAGCCGCCAGCCAGCAGGGAGGTGGCCACCTGCCTTCGGGTCAGTCTAGCCCACAGCCCAGTGCCTCCCCTGGCTTTTCATTAGTGCTGCTCATTTTGATCGGCTACTAGGAGCCATGTAGATGGTGCTTTCCAGGGTATGGACTTTATCTTCTGCTGCTGCTATTGTTTTCCCATTTTTAAGATAGTTTTTTTCTGGCATAAAAGCAATGTATGCCCTTTGTAGACATTTTGGTCAATGCAGGAAAGTACATCTAAGACCAAAATATCACCTCTGTGTCAAGCAGTGTCACCATTTTGGCATATTTCCTTCTTGTCTTTCCATTGTGGTTTCCCAGATGAAGAGGACTGAGCTCTTCTTTTCTGAGAAAAGCAGATAATTCCAGGACAGGAAACTTACCTGGCAGAGGCACCAGAATATCTGGGTTCTAATCCCAGCTCCACCACTGCATAGCTCGTGGTCTTGGCCGCTGCCAGCCCTCCTGGGGCTGCCTTTTGGTTATGAGATGACGGCATCAATTGGCCAACCTCTAGGGCCTCTTCCAGCACTCGGTTGTCAAGGGCTGTGATGTTTGGACTCCCCAGAAAGTCGTGGTTTTGGACATGAATTCTTCCTGAGCAGTTATAGCTTCCCCTGAAATCCAGAGTCTTCTGAAGCTGTGACTGTCGGATTTCAAAGGAGGGCTTTCCGAGGTGGTGTGACTACTCTCCTATCCTTTTGTTAAATCCTGGAAATTAAAAAGAAATGTGCTGAGTGAGGATGCATTTCAGTGCAGGGCATATGTCAAAGAATGTCTGATGACACAAGGTTTGCAATCATCCAGTGAACTGGGTAAAGCCAGAAGGCTCCTTCATTCTAGTTAGTAATTGAATTAAAAAATCAGAACTTAAATAAGCCTATTAATTAAATCTGGCTCAGAATTCCCAAACTGTGTTCTCAGAACAAATGTGTGTTCTCTAGAAAAAGAGAGCAGTGGTCAACTAAGTTTAGAAAAGATTAAATCAAATTCAAGGGGTTTCTTTGCTATAGGAATTCTTAGAACTTGAGATATGCTTACACGCATTGCGAACCCCAGGGGGGGATGTGGAGTAAGCATCCTACACTGGCCTGATCATGGAACTGTTTCGTCACGGCACACGACTTCACATCCCAAGAATATCAGTTTTCCGTAGAACACAGTTTGAGCGATACTGTTCTAGTTCCTAGAACTAGAAGTGCTTTTGACGGCACCGTTATGGATCTCGCAATAATTATACCTGACTGCTCTGCTCATGAGGTGATATCCTGGGCTGAGTTTTTAAAACCCATAACCTTCTTGACATTTTTACTATATTTAAGTTTTATAAATTCTTGCATTTGCAGGACAACTTAAATTTTCTCAAAAGTATACTTATCCACTGAGTGCTGACCTGTGCCTGACTCTGTACCAGCTGTCTTATCTCTGAGTTTTGCCTCTATCAATCTCTGTGATCTTGGATGAGTCATGTGACTTCTTTAAATGGGGTTGGGTGTCTTAGGCTGGGGTCCAGGAGCAGGGAACACTGGGCAGAGAACTGCTTCTAGAACTGGCAAGCTCAGCGTTAAGATTTGCAGGATTTAGGGGAATCAGGATCAGCAAAGGTCTGGGAACCCTGGTGTAAGAGGAGGATGGAAAGGGAGAGAGGCATCCGAGCTCCCAGAGCCAGGTCAGCACAAAGATGGGAAAGGAAAAGTTCAGGATCTACAGAGGCCTGGTCCTCAGGGGCTCACCTGACTGGCTTTGTACAGAATGGACAGAGTGTACAGAAAGCTTCGCTGGTTCCAATTGATGAGGAAATATGTCGAACTGAGGGATCAAAATGCCTCAATTATAAAATATTTGTAAATTATGTATATATTAACATAAGTCAAACAACAAATGAGGCAGTACAAAATGCTGGAAATACAGTAGAAAGAAAATAGTCTGGACAAAGCCTCTGGAGAGCTGACTTCCTAGGCCCCACGCTGCCTCTAACAAGCTGTGTAATCTGAAGCAAGTCGCTCTACCTTTCTGGGCTGCAGTTCTCCAGTTCCCCACCCTGAGAGTGAGAAGGTCCACTCAGACCATGTGTGATGTTCCTCCACTTTATAATAGCCACTGCCTGCAAACCTGCAAAGTGAACTAACTAAACCCCTTTGGAACCTTTGTAAGTGGGAGTGGTGATGCCACATTTAAGAGTCTTTGCTGTAATAATAATTGAAAACTTATGGCACAATAAAAAGGGCTGTAAATCATCAAGTGTGTGATGACTGGAAAAAAGACCATGGCAGAGGGGTGGGCACTGTGGTTGACAAAGCATTCTAATACAAGGCAGATTGGAGAAGCTGCAAGTCCCGTGAGGTCGGGTCCTTGCTTTGTGTACGTCTGTTAAAGCACTTTGGGAACCTTATTTTCCGTTTGACGCTAATGATGTGGCAGAGTCAAAGAAATGTCCCCCAGCTTCCACCCTGCAGATGGGCCTCCTGAACATCCATCTCTCTTAAGTGTCACAACCAGTGCTTCCTACGATGCCCTGGTCCTGCAGCGGGGCCAGTGTGAGGCACTGGACAGGTCGTACCATAGCCCCTGGCTACAATCGGATGAAGGGCCTCCTCGGTGGGTAAAAGGGAGCTTTCAATAGGGCAAAATGGCTGACTTATAAAAAGCATGAGTGCTGTAACATAGAACAGGTGTTTATTGATATGGAACAAATGGACAAAGTCATGAATATTTAGTAAATCCTGGGCTCGTGCATTAGAAGAGGATCTTGGGAGCTTGACCTGGGCTTGCTCCGAGATATGCTGGGGTTCTGACGTGACTGTTTGTTTATTGACTTTTCTAAGGTGCCTTGGAATGTGGGCGGGAGAAAGTGGGTAAAAAGCAGACTTGCATTCTATATGAATAGCTTGATTTCTTTGTTTCCAAAATTCAGCTGTTCACTCTTTGACCTGTTTTATGTCCTCTGTTGTAAGTTTTGATAATTTTTGTAAAGTGAAAGAGAGTTGTGTTGGTTTGACGTGAGAGACCACTACCAGTAATTCACTGTCCTCCTTTCTTGCTTGGTCCTTTCCTGTCTGTTCTCACCCTCTAATCTCTTACCTGTCCAGAGAAATGTTTGCCAGATGACCGATTAGACTTTCACAGTAAATTGCATTTTTTGGAGATGATCCTGATAGCATTTTCACAGCTTCTCTGGAAGGTTCTGAGATTACCTATCTTATCTTCAAGCTGTCTGGTGCCTTCAGTTTAAACCACGTGCTATTTCCAGGAGTTTTTTTGGTGTGTTTTAAATGGTCAAGTCCTTTGAAGTTTGGGAGACACTTCTTCTTGGGTCTTTCTGAACTCAGTCAATACCACAATACTATCTTTCCAGACCATTACTAATGCAATTCCAGAACCAATTGGATGATTGGTTATTTATAATTAGGAAAACTGGAAGATAAGCAAGGTGGAAAAAAAGAATTGAAAGGGTACCTGGACTGCGTTCTAAGTCTGCATCCTGGTTTTTTCAGTTGGATGGCGTTAGGGTGAACAAAGGGTGAGTTGTGTAGTGTCCACTTGTTCCCAGAGCAGCCATCATCTTGGTATGGATTTTGATTCATCAGCCATGATGTAGTATTGGTCTTTTTCATGAGAAGTCTGCAGCTATTTTAAGCTGCACAGAGGGCCAGTGTTGGAAATGAAGACGTGTGCTACTGAAACGGTCGAGCTCAGTGGTTCTGAGGTCATGGCTGTGATTCCGTGGCTTGGGCTGCCAGAGAGAATGAGAGAGCTTCCTTGAACTGGTAGGGATGGCAGTGATGTTCTGGATTAGCAGCCACCTCCAGCACTCCTCCATCATCTCTGACAGGATACAGATCATCTGACGTACACTAAACACTGTAGGGAAGTACAGAGTGGGCTAGTAACTGGCTAAATAGTTTCACCCCTCATATCCGTTTACCTATAACTGAAATCCATTGGTTTTACTTTGGTTCTCTGTAGCAAAAAAGAGCAAACATTACTTTCTCTGACAATCCCTCACCTTCCTCAGTCTTCCATTATTTTTTCTGCTTCCTGTAATCCCTCAAAGATGACTGCCAGCAACTCTGAAATTCCTTTAGGCCCTGGAATCCAGTCCATGGGTGTGGATTCTTGAGGCCACTTGAAGTGACGAGGCCCTCTCTCATGGCTCCCTGCTTCTCTGGAACTGAAATTCCCTGTTTGCATCATGTGCTCTACCCGCTTTAGGTTGAACACAGGGCTCTCTACTGAACAGCACAGAAGTGAAAAGTTGTTGGGCGCTTCTGCTTCCTCTCTTTCCTCTATTGCCACTACCCCACCTTTCCCAAGCAAAGTTCTTTGCTTTTCTCCTTGTTTGAAACGTAGCTTAAAAGAGCAACTGCTGACTAATATGTTCTTACAAGTCTCAGCTAATGCTGATCTGTAGCCTTCCTGATGCTGTTCTAACAGATTCTTGGTAAACGGCCTAAAATGGTACTTAGGAGTACCTGAAGTAACTTAGATGCTCTTGTCTTTCTGTTAATACAATTTGACATCCTAATTTTTTTTTCTTAAAGACTGGCACCTGAGCTAATAACTGTTGCAAATCTTTTTTTTTTTTTTCCTGCTTTATCTCCCCCAAATTCCCCAGTACATAGTTGTATATCTTAGTTGCAGGTCCTTCTAGTTGTGGCATGTGGGACGCCACCTCAATGTGGCCTGGTGCGCGGTGCCATGTCCGCGCCCAGGATCCAAACCAGCGAGACCCTGGGCTGCCACAGCAGAGCTCACAAACTTAACCACTCAGCCACGGGGCTGGCCCCCTAATTTTTTCACTTGATATTATATCATGAGAATCTCTCCAAGTCGCCAGAATTTATTCATATGTACTGTGTTCATTCAGTCAATAAACATTTATTGAACAGGTACTGTGTGCCAGAAAGTATCCCAAGTGTTGGGGGTGTGTTGGAGAAAACAGTAGAAATAGGACTCAGTATTAGAAGTTGTTGAATAATTATATAGATGTTTAATTGTAACAGTGAGTGCAGCAAAGGAGACATGTGTGGAGTGTGATGCGGCTGCACAGCGAGCTTCACCTGGTCTGGCAGGGAGGAGAAGCCTGTCTTGGTTGCATGGAGCATACTTGGATCCGTGAGTCCCCCTTTTGGGGACTTTATGCTGTTTCTCATCTTTGGCTATTTTCAATAAACTGGCAGTTCACACCTCTGTGCATAAGTGATATGATTTTCTTAGGGTAGATTCATAGAAGTGTAATTACAGGGTCAAGAATATGAATATTTATGGCTCTTGATACACATTCTTAAAAAGTTTGCTAGAAAAAGCAGTGCAGAGTTTTAAAGCTGGGGGAGGTCTTGAGCCACCGCATGTCCAACTGCCTTCATGGGAACAGTAGAGTGATTTTAAAAAATCAGTACAGTTAGTGGTAGGAGCAAATGGTATACTTCCTGCACACATTGTAAACTGATGCCACTCAAATTATGGTTCTCTGACTGGTGTAGGTCTTGGAGGTGTTGATTAGTGGTCTGTAATAAGTACAGAAATTGAGAATTAAACATTTAAAACCCTTTATGGAAATATTACAAGTCATTTTATGTTAAAAATTTGGGTACGTATATTCTATGTTACTTTTTCATTTTTTTCTAGTAATTCATGAAATATCTATCTATTTTTTACAATAAAATTATTGGTTCATGACCCACAATGCTATAGAATGATTTTTCTCCCTTCCTCATGGGAAACTAATGGAATTAGCATATTTTGACCACAAACGCGTGTACTTAAGTTAAGCCACACAAGATCTGTGTGTACCTTTCCCAGAAAGATAAGAAAGCACACCTGTTGCAGCCATTGGGACATGTGTTGCTTAAAGAATTTCTGTGAGAAATTTCTCAGTCCAGGAGTTAAAGTTGCCTGCTGTTTGATTTGGCGAGGTACCTAACTGTTGAGCCCACCAGCACTGAGACGACAGAGTTGTGATTCAATGAGTTATGATTCCATGCTGCCACTGCCTGTTAGTTCTTCCCGGAGGAAGTAGTAAGAGGGGTCAAAAACTTCACACCTCTGAAACCTTCTGCCGCTTGTGTCCATAGAGTTTAGCTGTGGGTTGAGGAGACTTCCTGTGTGTTCAGACCTTAACAACAGAGACCAGCAGTGTCCAGACACTTGACAGGAGGAAGAGATCTTGCCAGTCAGGGTCTGAAACCTGTGTGGACGATATCTGAAGGTAACTTAGCCCTGTGCTGGATGGAAAATAGAAAGAACTACAAGGCGATCTTTTCTTGGCTTGTCTTTTGGTTTTGCTGATCTGTCTTTGAAAATGAAAACCACACCCAGTTCAGAGAAAGGGCTCACCCATAATATTGGTGAGATCCCCAAAAGGTGAGAACTGTGTTTTCCTAAAAACTCTGCCTACTACCAATTTGCTGGACAATATAAAAATGAAGGTATTTTTTTGCTCATTTTGCATTAAAGGAAAGCAAGGTAGCAATGAGTCAGGAGCGTCAACTGAAGTCCGCCTGCCTGGGTTTAAATCCTAGACTACATTTTACTAACTGGTGATCTGGTTTGAGTTACTTCCCTTTCTGCCCCTCAGTTTTCTCATCTGCATATCGGAGATAATAACATTAAAGAGAAAATGCATGTCAGGTGCCTAAAACACATAGTTCCTGAACATAGCAAGCATGCAGTAAACGTCAGCTGTTCCAGTTCTTATATAACTCATCTGAAGAAATTCTGTTAGAAAGTGTTGATGCAAATAATCCATAACCAACCTATAAATCAAAATTGGGGTGAGTTTATTATGAGCCAAAGTGAGGATTATAACCTGGGAAGGGCTTGGAAGGCGTTCCAGAGAAGCATGAGTTTCAGTACAGACTTATATCTTTTTAGAACAAAGACGATACATTAAACACACCCAGGATACATTTTCAAAGAGGCATTCAGTTGCAAATCAGCAGGTCAACATGACCAAGATGCCAGGAAAGGGACTAATCTGGGGCATTACCAATAGGGTGTTGTTACCAATAGGGCATAGGAGGGGAAGTATGCATTCTTTATCTCAAGAGAGATTCCTTACTTTAAGGGATAAGCAGGTACACAATGTATGTTTGACAGGCCATAAGTCAGGCTTTCTAGTCCAAGCCGAAGCAGTTTTGAACTCAAGTAGTTACCCCATATACCTCAATATGTGAAAATCTCTTGTCAAAGGAAAGGAAGGAAGGAAGGAAAGAAAGAAAAAGGAAGAAGAAAGATCACAAAGCATTGGAACCGTTGCCACACACTTCTTCCCAGGGCTGTTGGACAAGAAGACAGGATTTGGATCCTGATGACTGGGGCTATGGGCCTGGCTGTGCTGTTCACTGAGTGTGTGATCCACACAGTCCTGTGACATCACTGAGCCTGGGGTTGTCTTCTCCTGTGTAAATGTGATGATGTCAATAACACCTGCCTCACAGGTTGTTGTGAGTGCAAATGAACTAATGTATGGGTGGGGTCTCGTAGGTGATAAGAATGAGATGGGTGTGAGTTATCTGCTCAGGGATTCTTCCCTTGATGTGGTGTTCCTTGTTCCTTCCTTTGTTACTTTGCATGTGCCTGCTTTGAACTGGCTCCTGAAGGAGGGGGCTCTTCCTGAGTCTGGGGCTTTCCCCTTCCTCTGGTCTTATGTGTGGTGATTGTTCCCTGAGACCACAGGTGGTAGACCCCACCTACCTGGTTCCTGGCAATTGAGAAGTGAGGGTTCCTGCTGGATGTCAATATGTGTGTTTTCTGAATTGCTTCATCAGAACAATGTGCCTATAGATCACTAGACGCTTGGTCTTGGGCCATCCTGCATTTGGTTTATCAGCATAACCTTCTTTGGAAATGTAATTGTGAGGACCCATAAGTCACGTCTCTTTAAAAAAAATAAAAGGATGACTCACAGATGAAGAAACAAGCTAAACCTTCAGATGCCCAGGGTTCCAATCCCATCTGTGCCACGACTTGTTATGTGACATTCGCCAAGTAGCTTAATCACTTGGTGGCTTCATTTCCTTGTCCATGAAATGTGAACTGACAGTACTGGATTGTTGCTAGATTTGCTAGATTGCTCTAAAAATAAAATTAATATATGCCATATATATATATTTCTGCTACACACTGCTTCCAGGACTATCTGGTTTGGGGGAGATTGGAAACATGAAAAGAGCAACTTTTCCTACTGAATTTCAACCAGAGTCACTAGAATATTTTGCTCTCTTCTCCATGAATTTTTTTCAATTCCATTCTGTTAGCTGTTTGCTAACTAACAGTACCCTATTGACTGAAACTGTTTGCTTCTTCTGCCTCTAAAGGCCATACTGTTTCCACATCAAAAATAAATGCCCAGGCTTCATCAGACTAAAGAGCTTCTGCAAGGCAAAGGAAGCCAGGAACAGAACAAAAAGACAACCCACCAACTGGGAGAAATTTGAAAATTATATATCCAACAAGGGGTTAATCTCCAAAATATATAAAGAACTCATACAACTCAATAACAAAAAAACAACCCCATCAAAAAATGGCAGAGGATCTGAACAGACATTTTTCCAAAGAAGATATATAAAGATGGCCAGTAGGCACTTGAAAAGATGTTCAGCATCACTAATCATCAGGGAAATGCAAATCAAAACTTCACTAAGATATCACCTTACACTCGTTAGAATGGCTATAATCACCAACACAAAAAAATAACAAAGTTGGAGAGGATATGGAGAAAAGGGAACCCTCATATACTGCTGGTGGGAATGCAAACTAGTTCAGCCACTATGGAAAACGGTATGGAGAGTTCTCAAAAAATAAAAAATAGAAATACCATACAACACAGCTATCTCACTGCTGGGTATTTATCCAAAGAACTTGAAATCAACAATTCAAAGAGACTTATGCACCTTCATGTTCACTGCAGCACTATTCACAATAGACAAGACATGGAAGCAACCCAAGTGCCCAATGACTGATGATTGGATAAAGAAGATGTGGTATACACATATATATACACACCACATATATATGTGTGTGTATACACACACACACACACACACACGCGCACGCACACACAATGGAATATTACTCAGCCATAAAAAAGATAAAATTGTCCCATTTGCAACATGGATAGACCTTGAGGGTATTTGTCAAGTGAAATAAGTGAGACAGAGAAAGACAAACAGTGTATGATTTTGTTCATATGTGGAAGATAAACTAACACACAGACGAACAGCAGTTTAGTGGTTACCAGAGGGGAGAAGGGTTGAGGGGTGAGCATGGGGGCACATATATATGGTGACTGACAAATAATAATGTACAACTGAAATTTCACAGTGTTATAAACTATTATGACCTCAATAAAATACAATCTTCAAAAAATGAAATAAAATAAAAGTGCCCAGAACGAATCCATGGGAAAGGTCTTGGGGGCTGTCGGGAAACACCAAAACAGGATGTGGTGTTGTCAATGCCAGAAACTCTTACAAATGGCCTTGACACAGGTCTCAGTGAGGAGTCCGGTGCAGTTGCTGCACACGATGGGCTTCAGGGCTTCCAACACCTAGCACCCTGCTGGACACACTGTAGGCCTTCATGGAAGATGTGTTGGTCCGTTGCCCACAGCAGCCTTCTGAACTTGAATATTAAATACAGTCATCATGTTTCCCCTGATGTTTCAGTAAAGAACAGTTATACTCATATTTGTCTCTGCTCCAGTCAAACCCTCAACTATAATGACAGTGAAGGAATGAAATGCATGTAAAGCCAGCATAATGAGAACAGGAGAAGAATCAACGGCAGAGGAGAAGACACATTGTAGAAGACAGAAAACAGAAGTGGTACCTGACTTGGAACAGAGGGAGCAGAGTGTATGCCAAAAGCCAGCTAATTTATGCTGGAGAACCTCAGAAGGGCCGGAGAATTGAAGAGTCAGGTTTTCCTGAGGTGTAGGAATGGGAGTAGAGCTGGGAATGGAAGAACTGGGTTAGCAAAAACTATCCCCTCCCTTTGTCTGTGCACCTACACTTCCCTATCACAGCCAAAGGCAGAGATCCTAGCTCAAGAGATGTAGTGCCAGGGGCTCAGGACTTGGGGGCATCAGACAGAACCTGGGGTGGTAGTGAGGTAGGGGGCTGCAAATAGGAAGGAAGAGCTGCATGCTGAACGGTAAGACCTCCTACCCAACTTGGCCCCAGAATGCTGGCAGGCAGGCTTATGTGCCCAAAGCAGGAGGCTGAAGGAGTCGTCTCCAGGGAAACAGACAAGTCCAGGAGACAGGGCCTGCAGAAACTGAAATTCAGGAGTGCTCCAACAAGAAAGCTGGATCCTGCTAGATCAGCCAGTGATGAACTCCACCTGTGATCAAGCTCATCCCCTGCCACACACATAGAGCCTCCACTCAGCCAACGACCACCAGCCATTAAGAGAATGACTCAGTATCAAAAAAGAAACCAAAATGAACAAAAAGAAAAAAAGTGAAGGAAAAAGAGACAACGTAGGGAACAGATGGAAAACAGGAAGAAAATGTGATTAACATTCTTAGAAAATTAACATATATGGAGTCATGAGGTGAAAAAGAAAAAAATACTATTTTTATTTTTATTATTTATTTATTTATTTTTGCTGAGGAAGACTTGCCCTGAGCTCACATCTGTACCAATCTTCCTCTGTTTTGTTTGTGGGTCACGGCCACAGTATGGCTGCCAACAAGTGGCGCAGGTTTGCACCCGGGAACCTAAGCTGGGCCACTGAAACAGAGTGTACTGAACTTAACCACTAGGCCATGGGACCAGCCCCTATTTTTATTTTTTTGATCCACCAAAATAGTTGTCTCTGGTTTACTTTTGTTATATTATTGAGCTATAACTGATGAACAATGAACTTCACATATTTAAAATATAATTTGATGGGTTTTGACATTTGTATGCACACATGAAACCACGCTGACAGTCAAGAAAACGTGCGTTTCTATCAGTCCCAAAGTCTCCTCATACCACTTTGTAATTCCATTCCTCCCTGCACCTCTGTCTGCAGGTAACCATGATTTGTTTACTGAAACTATAACTTAACTTGCACTTTCTAGATTCTAAGTAAATGGAGTCATACAAGGCCTCTTTTTTCATCTGGCTTCTCTCTCTCAACGTGGTGATACTGAGGGTCATTGATGGTGTTGCCTGTATCAATCCAGTCACACGTTGCTTAACGATGGGGACACATTGTGAGAAATGCGTCATTAGGCGATTTCGTCGTTGTGTAAACATCACAGAGTGTACTTAAACTAACCTAGTTGGTACAGCCTACCGCACACCTAGGCTATGTGGTATTAATCTTATGGGACCGCCGCCATATACATGGTCTGTCATTGACCGAAATGTTGTTGTGTGGTGCTTGACTGTAGTTTGTTCCTTTTAATGGCTAGTGGTATTCTATTGCGCAGATATCTACAATTTGTTTACCCATTCACATGTTGATGAACATTTGGGTTGTTTCTAGTTTGGGGCAATTACAAAAGAAGTTGCACTGAACATGTATAAGTCTTTGTGTACACACATGTTTTTTGCTGCTCTTTGGTAAATATCTAAAAGTAGAATAGCTGGTTGTATGTAGGTGTATATTTAACTTTCCGAGAAATGATTAAACTGTTTTCCAAGTGATTGCACCCTTCTACATTCCAACAGCAGTATATGAGAGTTCCAATTGTCCCACACCCTCACCAGCACTAGATATGGTCAGTCTTTTTAATTTTAGTCATTCTAATGGATTTATAAAACTTCATTGTATTTGTAATTTTCATTTTCTTGATGAATAGTGATGTTGAGCATCTTTCCAGGTGCTTACTGGGCATTTGTATATCATATTTTGTGAAGTATTTGTCCAAATCTTTCACCCATTTTTAAAAGCGGGTTGTTTGTCTTATTGTCAGTTTATAAGAATTCTTTATTCTGGACACAAGTCTTTTATGTGGGTTGTGAATATTTTTTTTGTATTTGCATATTTTAATTATGTCTTTGAAAAGCAAAAACTTTTATTTTTGGAAAAGGTCAATCTACCAATTTCTTTTTTTTGTGGTTTACACTTTTTAAGTGCTAAGAAGCCCATTTTCCTCCTCCAAGATCACAAAGGTTTTCTCCTACTTTTGTTTTTTAGAAGTTTTATACTTTTAGATTTTACTTTTAGGTCTGTGATCCAATATTTTGAGTTAGCATTTGTGTATGATGTGAGATGAGGAATGATATTCATTTGTTTCTATATGGATTATCCAGTCAATCCAGTGCTATTTGTTGAAGACTTTTCTTTCCCCATTGAATCATCTTGGCACTTTTGTCATAAACTGATCACATATGTCTAGATTTATTTCCAGATTCTCTAATCTGTTTGTTGATCTATGTGTTTATCTTTTTGCCAGTATAAAACCCTTATTATTGCTGTGGCTTTATAGTTATTCTTAAAATTAAGTAAGCTAAGTATTCCAACTTTGTTCTTTTCTGAAGATTGCTTTGGTTATTCTAGGTTCTTTGCAATTCCATATAAATTTTATAACAAGTTTGTTAATTTAAAAGAATAGCTTGCTGGGATTTTTTTTTTTTTTTTTTTTTTTTTTTTTTTACTGAGGAAGACTGGCCCTGAGCTAACATCCATGCCCATCTTCCTCTACTTTATATGTGGGACACCTGCCACAGCATGGCTTGATGAGCGGTGCCGTGTCCGCATCTGGGATCCGAACCAGTGGACCCCAGGCCGCCAAAGCAGAACATGCACACTTAACCACTGCGCCACCAGGCCAGCCCTTCTTGCTGGGATTTTGATGAGGATTTTGTTGAATCTAAAAATCAATTTGGGGATAATTACTATCATAACCATGTTGAGTCTTCCAATCTATGAATGTGGTATAGCTCTTTATTTCAGCCTTCTTTAATTTTCGTCAACAATGATTTCTAGTTTCCATTGTAGAGGTCTTAGAAATATTGGTAGATTTACTCCTATATTACGTTTTTTGGTACTACTGAAAATTTAAGTTTTTGAAAATTTATTTTCAAATTATTGGCTACCAGTCTGTAAAAATGCAAGTGTTTGTATATCAACATCATATCCTGTGTTTTATTGGTTCTAATAGGCATTCTATGGATTCTGTAGATTCTCTGGGATTGTCTATGTACACCATCATATCAGTCAAAAGTAAGGACAGTTTTATTTCTTTTACAATTTTTCTTTTTCAGTTTGGCCTTATTTCTAGGACCTCCTGAACAATGTTGAATAGAAGTGGTGAAAGAGAGTATTCTTGCTTTGTTCTCAATGCTGGGGGGAACAATTCAGTCTTTCACTGCTGAGTATGATGTTAGCTGTGGGTTTTTAGATGATCTTTATCAGTGTGAGGAAATTCTCTACCTCCTGGTTTGCAATGAGTTTCTTTTTCTTTCTTTAATTGTGAGCAGGGGTATTGAATTTTGCAGATGCTTTTTCTGCATCTATTGAAATGATCATATGGTTTTTCTCCTTTATTCTACGAATATGGTGAATTACATAGTTGACTTTTGATGTTAAACCAACTTTGCTTCTCTAGGGTAAAATTTACTTGGTCATGATGTAGTAGTCTTTTTAAATATTGCAGGATTTAATTTGCTAATATTTGTTAGGAATTTTTTGTCTGTACTCACTATAGTGGTCTTTACTTTTTTTTCTGTAATGTTTTTGTCAGATTTTGGTATTAGGGTTATTCGGCCTCATAAAATGAGGTGGGCAATATTATCTCTTCTGCTATATTCTGTTTTGTGTACAGTTGGTATTATTTCTTCCATGAGTGTTTTATTGAATTCACTTCTAAAATCATCTGCACCAGGAGTTTTATTTTGGGAAGATTTTTATGACAAATTCAGTTTTTATATAGGTAAAGGACTATTCAGATGTTCTGTTTTTTTTATCAGTTTTGGTAACTTTTCATTTGATCTAAATAGTTGAGTTTATTAACATAAGGTTTTTCATATTGTTCTCTTAATCCCCTAAATATCTCTGGGGTCTGTGGTGATAACCCGTCTTTGTGCCTCATAGTGGCGACTTGTGCTCTCTCTGTGTCAGTCTCACTTGGGGTTTGTCAGCTTCCTTGATGTTTTTGGAAACTGGCTTTGGCTTTGATAGCTTCCTGTTGTGTCTGTCTCTTTTCTATTCCACGAAGGTCTTTCCTTAGCCTTCTCATTCTCTGATTCTACACTTCTTCCACTTTACAATAGGTGCATTTTAGAGCTGATGGAGCTGAATTCATTTCACCCACATCATCTCCTAGTTTTCCTTGTAGTTTTGTCTTTGGCTCATGAATTATTTAGGAGGGTGCTGAATTTCCAGATGCTTGGGGTCTTCCTAGATTCTATATTGTTATTGATTTCTTATTTAATTCCATTGTGGCCAGAAAATGCACTCTGCATATTTCAATCCTTCAAACTTGATTGATCTGTTTTATTGTCCAGTATCTGGTTCGTCTTTGTGGATGTGCCATGTAAATGTGAAGATCACTGTATTCTGTAGTCACTGGATGTCATGTCCCTAAAGGTCAGTTGGATGGTGACTGAACATTGTTCACATCTTTGTGCAGTGTTTTGTCCAGTTTTTCTCTGACTTGGTTACTGACGGTTGCTGAAGTCTCTTGATAGAATTGTGGAACTACCTGCTTTTCCCTTTAATGCTGTCAATTTTTCTCATGCATTTAGAGGCTCTGTTATCAAATGCATACACATTTATAATTGTTAGTTCTTCTTGATGAATTATTCCTTTTATCATTATAAAATTCCTATTGTTATTTATTTATTTATTTTTGCTAAGGGAGGTTCACCCTGAGCTAACGTCTGTGCCAGTCTTCCTCTATTTTCTGTATGTGGGATGCCTCCATAGCATGGCTGATGAGTGGAATAGGTCTGCGCCTGGGATCCGAACCTGCAAACCCAGGCAGCTAAGTGGAGCACATGGAACTTTAACCGTTTGGTCACGGGGCTGGGCCTGCTTTCACTTTTTAAAAAGAAACATTCAGAGCTCTTGAAAAATAATATGGTAATTGAAATTTAAAAATATTATGTTAAAAGAATGTTTGGAAGGCGAAATTGAAGAAATCTCCCAGCAACTGAAACAACAACAAAGAAAACAACAGTGATAGAAAATTGTACATAAATAACAAGAACCTGAGAGAATTGCTCTAGGAGGTTCAGTATTCAAATAATAGAAATGTAAAGAAAAACAATGGAGGTGGAAATTACCCAAGGAATGATGTAAGAATGTTTCCCATGAGAGAAGGACACAGTTTACAGATTCAGAGGGCTGCCCTAGGATCCTAATCAGACCCTAATCGGATTGGTGCAGATTAAGCAGCTACACCATTATGAACTTGAGAATGTCGGGACGTTCGAGGGACCCTTTCTCGTTGCTCAGCTGCTCCTTGTTCGAGGAGAGCACACAGAGCCTGAGTCTCATCCTCCGCTCGGCTGCACGGGACTCACGGCGGCAGCAGTCCTGCCAAGAGTTCAGAGCAGCCCTTCCCCTAGCCTGGCCTCTGCTTTGACTTGAGCCAGGCGAGTCTTCGCAGTGTTCTTAGACCTCAAGCACTGAGGCGCCAAGAATCTTGTTTACCCACTTCAGCAAGTTAATCGCCAGGTTCTGCTTTAAGTCTGTTAGCAGATTCAGTTAAGAATGATGTGCTGCGGGCCTCCTGAGGAGAGTATGTGCCCCCACATGTGATAAGACCTAATGGTTCCCCTGGAATATTAGTGGATGCCCTTGAGCAGTTTGGGATAATTTTCAAATTAGGTATAATGAGTTAAATTATTTTGGAGTCATCCAAATGAGGGTACCTAGGCTGCAGGGAGGGCGCTGGGAAGAGTGGGGCCTGGGACCATTATTATTACTTATGATTATTATAGGCCTTGCAGGTCTGCCTCGGCTGATGCGCCTGCTCTGCGGTAATTACTTACAACCCCAGCTTTCTGGAGCGTACCCTTGGGGACAGGCAGGACTTGGCCTTGAATCACACTGCACGTGGCTCTCAGCCACCTCCCAGTTTTCCTTTGGTTCCATTAGCGCCTATCTCATTTTAAAAGGCTCCCAGGAAAGGGTGGCCTTGCCCCAGCCGCCCGCCGGCTCCTGCAGGCTCCAGCTCTGACCCCATGTGCCCGCCATCACTGCCGCTGCTTTCCTTCCGCCGGAACTAACTCTGAACCTGACAGATTGCTTCTCAGTGACCACAGCTTCTGACCACCTACGATGGTCTGGCCAGGAAGTGAGCACAGCTCTCCACCCTCGTAGAGGTAGTCTTGTTCTTCCAGTTTTACACACCTCAGCTGGGAAATCTGAACAGGTTGGAACCCGTACATGTTTCATTTGAAGACAACGTCTGGAGTCTCACCAAGCACCTTGCTTGCTGATTCAGGGCTGACGCCCCAGGTTAGGGTGCAGGCTTCGGCTCCATCTCAGAGAGTTTTCTGCCTTCCTAGAGCAATACTCCCTCCGCTTGCCCCTTTCTCTTGCTCCCAGCCACACACCTCTGAGGCAGGAGCATCATTGCCTCCCACTTACTACTAAGGACTGATAGTCCTGGTCTTAGAGCTAATTTTGATGCTTTCATTACTTTTTTATCTGAATAAGCCTTAAGATGTTATGCAATAAAATTTTGCTTGTCTTAGAGCTATCCCAGAGTTCTCAAGGGAGTGACAGATGAAGGTGCCCCTTGGAACTCTTCTTACTCATGACAGCTAACACTTATTCAGCACCTACCATGTGTGCGGGACTGTGCTAAACATGTTGCTTGCATGGTCTCATTTGATCTCCACCAAAACCCTATGACTTCCCCATTTTACAGATGAGACAGTCCTGGCTTAGGGGATCTAAGAAACTTGCCCTAAATTTGCAAAGGGAGCCAAGAAGAGATTTGAATCCAGGTCTCTCTGCACGCAGAGCCCATGCTCTTGACCACTGTGCATTTAGTCTCACACAGTTAGACCCAGAATACCAGCTGCCTCACTGCAAAGAGGCACACAGCACACCACATGCAGGTTCAGCTTTTGACAGTGTGGACTGATTTAAATTTCACTTCAATTCAGGAAAATGCTTGGGTGCTTATTTGTCATCAACACTGTGGTTAGCACAGTGAGGATAGAGAAGGAGGTTCAGAAATTCCTCTGTTCTTGGAAATTTGAGAGACTAGACATAAACACAAGCAGTTGGATACAACAGAATGACATTTCCTTAAGCTTAGGTGGCACAGAAGAGGATATAGTAGTGACAGAGTCAACAGGGTCTATAGTGGCAGGGAGGGTTAGTCCTCAGGGAGCTGGCAGTGTGTCCCAACCGCAGAGATCAGGGGCTGGTGTGGCTGGAGACGTTTTCACGGAGAAGGGTGGGCTTGAACTTTTGGTTGTGGAAAGGAAGAGGGGAGAGCCTTCCAACCAAGAGAAGGCAGCATCAAAGGCAGGAGGATGGACGGAGCGTGAGCATTGGGGATGCAGCAAGATGGGCCAGACTGGAGAGTAGCCCACCTTGGGATGGTAGAGGGTAAATTTGAGAAGGATATTGAAAGTCATACTCAGAAGTTTGGGATTGAGTGTGAAGGCAATGGGGGACCACAGAAGGCATTTGGATATTGGAAAGATAGGCAAAAACAAAAATCATATGGAGTGTTTTTTTCACAGCCTGGGTCATTTCACTGTATCAGATGACTGTGGCTAGAGTGAGGATGTTAACACTGGACTCCAGAATTAAGTTCTGTTATCCATTCCACAGTAGAGCCACATTCTTTCTGCCCAGACTTTCCCTAAAGCAGAGAAACCCTCATGTGGAAAGTGAGAGCTTGCTCACTGGCTCAGAGTAAAGGGTGATAGCTGATCTTAGTAAGAGAGCCATCAGCTGTGACAATCCCCACTCCCACTGTAGGAGGTCCTGCCAAGAGAGCAGTGATGCTTGTTTCAGCACGCGTGTGGGTCTCCCTGCCTCTTCCTTGCATCTGAGAAATACTTGTTATTCTTGGTCCAGTTGGATGAACAAGCTGTTCTCCTTGCTGTAGAGTTGGGAAGCACTATGAGCTCTGGAGTAACTTTTGCTGGGCTGATTTATCCTTTCCATATTGGCAATACTTTCAGCCTTAGAGAATGTTCTTACCCCCATGTTCTGAGAAGGTGTGGCCACTTGGAGTCTGGCAGCTTTCTTTGCCTCTCTGCGTAGACCATGAGCCATGATGGTGCTATTAGCATAATTCATGATTTCTCTGTCCTTTGAATCTCTGAGTGGCCTGAGAAAATCTGTTTCCCCTTGTGTTGCGTTCAAAACCTAATATAGATGTGCTGTTACAGGTTACCTGTGTCATTCTAGCTAGCAATACTTACAATTCTTATTTACAAACTTCCCAGGTCATCAGAGGAGGAGGCAGATAATATTTGAGATGCCTTCTCCAAAACTTTTCACAAAAATACCCATGAAACTGCACAAAAGAGTGAAAAAAGGAAGAACACTACACTGTAAATTTAAGATAGAGAAAGGCCATCTGCTGAGGCCCACAGGGACTGTCTGCTAATGTAATTGTCAGTGAGACGGACTGAGAAGCATCTTAACATGACAATCGACCTGCCCTGTGTGCTGAGCCAGAGAAGCCCAGTGGTGCAGGGAGACTGGAAAGCACCCTGCCCCCATCATAGGCCCCGACTATTTCAGGACCCAGGAGCCACACTGGCCAGAAAAGCAGATGGTCCAAATGGGAAAAAACTTGTCTTTTGAGCCAGCCGGAGTCATTCCATAGTCATGCCTTCCACCCAAACCCTCAGCTTCTCTCTCTCCACGTCCGTTCAGAGACTGTGGCCCCCAGACCACAGCCGGGCAGGAGATAGATGGAGACAAGCAGAGGTGTTGTGTCCAAAGTGGCTGGTTGTGCAATAGGGAGAGAGGCAAGAAGGGGGCCGGGGCAATGCATGCAGGGAGGGCAGAGCAGAACAGCAGGTGGCCTCTCAGTCTCTCTCCTACTAGTGAGAAATTGCAGCCATTAGAGCAGGAGCGGCCCCAGCCGAATACTTGGAGGCCTGCGGTAGCTGATACCTGGTGGAGCCTGGCGGGCGACCGAGGTCTGTGTGTGTCAGTTCACCCTCAGACCTGCTTGGCTTGTGCCCAGAGGAAAGTGAGGGACTGTGCAGACCCTTCACCAAGACTGTCTGCCGGCAAGCGCCACACTTGAGCACACTGTTCTCTCTTCCATATGAATAGACAGAAAAAATGCCCAAAGGGACCTACGAAAAGAACACTGCAAGATAAGGGAAAGAAAGCTTTCCTTTAAAACTTGAAGCAAGATTATATATCTGAAAATAAATTTCTTCAAGAAAGAGAAAAAGGTTTTAGCAGACTTACTTTTGATATTCTCAAAAAGGTAGGAGAAGGCATAGCCACTATGAGATGGGAGTCAGGGGCCATCAGGAGAAAACAGACTGGGATGAAGGAAGATTTGCAAAGACTGAAACAAGAAATGAGGGCATATCTGCCAGAAGCAGAAGAGCTGACTTAAAACCTGCCCTGAAGAGAGTAAATACAGAGAAGACTCTGCGGAGATCAGACCAGTAAAGTGGGTGACAAAATAAGGAACAAGAGAACAAGACGGAAATCGTGACAGAGGAGGCAGAAAGCACAGATCCAATCTAACAATTAATTTACTCCCAACAAAGGAAAGGAACCAAACACTGGAAGCAACAGTCAAGAACAGATCAGAAGAAAACTCTTCTGAGCTGGAGAAGATGTGGGGGAAAACCAAAATTACCAGACCTGCACAGAGACACATCTTCTAAGATGTTAGAGTTTCCAGGTTAGAGAAAGAATCTTTCAGGCATTTAGACAGAAAGGAGCAGGTCACTAGTGAAACAGACATCAAGCTGGTCTCAGACTTCTCAATTCTGAAGGCTGAAAGACTGTTCTAGAAGACCAGGTTGTGTCTCAAGAATTCCATGTTCACCCAACATGGCGTTCATGTGCAGAGGCTGTAGGAATTCATCTTCAGATTTACAGGAGGCAGAAAATATACCCCACATGGTCCCTTCTTGAAAAAAAGGTGTTTGAATTTGCAGTCCCATTGATCAACAGGTGAACTGGCATGAGGACGCACACACAAAAGTACAAAAGGACTTGCAGTGAGCGTTGGAGACTATTAAAATATAAAAGAAATAATAGTTTTGAATATGATTACAAAACTCCATGCAAAAGCTAGTACCTATTGTTAAAAAAAGATTTACTTAGGTCTAAAAGCCTTAACTTAGATTAGCAAAGATTGATGAAAGAGGAAGGAAGAGCGTATTCCAAGTCTTCCACAGTGAGCTGGTGATTTTCTATAACAAGGGGGAAAAATATAAAACGTTATTTAATGTGAAATAATGTTTTCACTGAGTGATTTCGGTTTGAAAACTGGCTTCTCCAAGAGGATGCTTTTCAAGCCACCTTATCTCTAAAACTGAAATTATTATAGGAGTGGATGTGTCATGTTTCTGACTTCAGTTGGCAATGAAGGAAGTCCTGATAAGCTGAGGCTTTAAGCAACTATGAAGAAAGGCCACATATTAGATGGTTTTCTCTCTTCTCATCTAGTTTCCTTTTCAAGTGAGGAAAAATGCTGGCCCCAGTGAAAGGGAGCAGTAGTCAGCGGAAACTCAAACCAAGCTGACTGTGGGGAGGTAAGTGTTCGCATCTGGTCAGTTCTTTACTGCTTCTGAAAGTTCGCTCAGGAATTCATGAATTGTAGTTAAGCCAATGTAAGAAATTTGAAATAAAATTTTTTTCTCTGTGGTTTGGCCTTTGTTGAAGCTTTGATTTGAAGTGAGAAAGAAGAGGAATCTTGTGAATTTTTCCATGTGATGTTCTTCATTGAATGGGTGTGGAAATGAGAAAGTGGAAATTATGCCTTATATGAATATAAGAGATAATGGTGACTTTTAAAAAACATTAAAGCTTTAGTCTAAATCATAACCTTTCCCCATCTTTACTATAATATTTATCTTTGCTGAATTTATGTCTATACTAACCATAGTTGTTAAAAGAAAAAAAGCATTGGAAGAGATTGGGAGAAAATCCATAATATTGTGGTGCAAATATTTGGTTACTTGGGGAAATCTTATTGCTACCTGATTTTGATTTTTGGTGAGGAAGTTTTGCCCTGAGCTAACAGCTGTTGCCAAACTTCTTTTTTTTGCTTGAGAAAGATTAGCCCTGAGCTAAGGTCGATGCCATCTTCCTCTATTTTATGTGTGGGTCACCGTCACAGCATGAGTATCAGGTGGTGTAGGTGTGCACCTGGGATCCGAACCCACAGACCCAGGCTGCCAAAGCAGAGCGCGTGAGATTTCAACCACTCGACCACGGGGCCGGCCCCTGCTACCTGATTTTTCATAAAAACAGAAGACCTAGTTCTTGGCCAGGATAGAATTATCAACGTCCCCTGTCCTATAATCCTCCAAAAATTCTAATTAATTTTGTCACTGATTGCTGATAGCTCACCTGTAGATTTCCATCTTTAGTGCGTGTTGAGCATGTAGAGGACGGACGCAGTGAAGCTCACTGGGAACCACCGAGTCCTGTGGGTCTCCATCTTTAGTGCGTGTCGAGCATGTGGAGGACGGACGCAGTGAAGCTCACTGGGAACCACCGAGTCCTGTGGGTTTCCATCT
>NC_060268.1:695337-762209 GCF_021613505.1 Equus quagga | reverse complement strand
CTTTAGTGCGTGTCGAGCATGTGGAGGACGGATGCAGTGAAGCTCACTGGGAACCACTGAGGGCCTTTTGTAGATTATGCGTGCTCCAAAACTGTTCATCGTTGTGCATGGTGAATGCTTAGTAGAGGTTAGTCTATCATTACTGTTATTCAAATTTTTACTAATTTGTAAATGTAATAGGAGGTAAGAGAAAGAAATGATCAGTGTGTGCTACAGCAATGAAGAAAGTTTAATTAAATAATTGAGATTTGAGCTGGGCCTTTGAATAGTGGGTAAAATTTAGCTAGCTGGCAACCTGAATAATGGGGAGGTCACACGAGAGGGGAAAAATAATAGTTGTAGAGTCATGTGGGTCGCCAGTCTACTCTTAAGATAACAGCCTGACTGGTTCACTGGGTATGTATTGGACTTTGTGGGAAAGAAAATTGAATAGATGGGGCGGGATGAGATTATGGAGGCTTTACAAGTCAGGCAAAGGAATTTGGATTTTGATATGATCAGCAATGAATTGTCTATACTTGAGTGAAAGGAGTAACGTGACAGAGACGAGTCTGCTGGCAGGAACCAGGATGGCTGGAAAGAGTGGGTCGCTAAAGACGACAAGGCGACCAGAGAGAAGGCTGTTGGAGCAGCCCAGCTGGGCTGTAACCAGGGCTTGGCTGGTGGGCGGAGAGTGAGAGGGAGGCAAGGATGGTGAAGGAGGCAGTGACAAGCCTGGGAAGCAGCCGAGCAACGAGACGGGACAGATGTGTTCTGAGACCCCATGAGCCCAGTACCAGGATTCAAGGCTGGCAAATACATGGGTATTTATGGAACAGTGAAAGCGCATAATTGAGGAGGTTGCTGAAAATGAGACTCTGAGGACCATAAGTGCATGGCTGGGCAAGAACGAAGGCGAGTATGAATTGGGAAAGCAGGCAAAGAGAAGGGTGTCGTCCGGGTGCTCCTTCAGCTTCTATGCCTTACGTCTCTGTCCTCCGTGTAGGCAGTTGAGGCCGAGGAAGTCAACGTGGATTCAGGCGTCCAGGATGGTGGTGACCATCTGCACATCTGTCCCCTCCATATCTGAGTGGTGCTGGAGGGCGAGATGGCATCATGTTCACATTCTCCACTGCGGTTGTCTGGTGTCCTACCTAGGTTCTCATCCTGTCACCACCAGTCTGGCTGTGTGCCCCTGAGTAGGTTACTGACCCTCTTTGTGCTTTAGCTTCCTCGTGGGTGAGGTGGAATAATAGTGGTATCGACCTCACAGGGGTACTGTGAGGCTTCAGTGAGGTAATGTGCTCGGTGCTGAGAGCAGTGGCTGGTGAGCGCCAACCCTCGCCTTGAGGAGCTGCAGCAGCAGTGGTGGCACTGTGGTGGGTCACGGTGGAGTGGTGAGGGTGGCAGTTCACTTCTCCCCCAGGGACGTAAACGTTGTACTTACTCCCACCAGTATGTTGAAAGCGTCGTCGTCAGAGGTAATTCCTGTGAAACTACATATACAATATGAAAAGTCAAGAGCATGCATTTGGAGAGGTATCTGTCAGGCCAAAATCTTAGTTTTCAGGGAGTTTCCCTCTGGTTCACCATTCATGCAGTGACCGTCTAGTTAAAAGGATGCTTGGAGGTTGCGTTCGTGTAGATACAGCACTTGACAGGTAAGAGTGAAACCCAGGTGCCTACTTTCTCAGAAGCAGAGGTGTGAAGGACACCGACACGTCACCTGAGTTAATATTGTGGGGATCCCAGATTGAGCTCCTTTGATGAAGTTTTCTCTGGTGGCTCCATTTGGCTTTCCTTATAGCTCTTACACCGCAGACAAGCTACAGCCCAGGTCCTGAAAAGTGGCTGGTTTATGCCAAGAGTGGACTGTCACAGGAAAACTCTCAGTCACTCAACAGCAAACTGGACAGGCTCAGAGTGCTTTCTGGCATGTGGGCTCCTCCCAGTGCCTTCTGGAGTGGCCATTCCACCAGTAAATCTGTAACAGAGACTAGGGCACGTGCAGAGCAGGCCCTTTTGTCTTTCCAGGAACTGGCCCTCTTTTGTATTATGTTTTATTTTGTTTGTTCAAATCATGTTTGATTGTTGCCTTTTCTCCTGGGGATCCCAGAAGGCAAGCAGTATGGTGATGGGAACCTCAGCTTTTGCCATTTTTCAAAGGAGTTGGAAGTTTTAGGGGCTGGGGTATGGGGATCATTTTGGTGCAGAAAAGAAAAACATGTCTAGCAAAGGATGAAGTCTGAATTTGATTAGTTCTTCCATGACATGAGCGATATGCTGCCTCCAGTAGAATTACGTGGCTTGACCTACTGTGCACTCAAATCCAGATGTTCCCAGGAGTAGTTCACTGCCTGCCTGAAATGTTGACTGGGGCTTCTGTCGTGGCACACGGGCAGGGTGCAGCCCTCTTTGTGGAGTCAGCTGCGCATGGTGTCACGGGGCCCGCAGAAGCCCATACCCATGTCTGGCTGAAGGCCATGTGCTCCTCCAGGGCCAGTGGACAGGCTCCTCACTTCACATTTCTACAGCAAAGCTCCAACGGCAGCAGGGCAGACTGGCAAAGGCTCTGTAGGTGTTCCTGTGCCTGTCTTTACCAGGGAGTCAGAGCTGTGTCTTTGCTCCCTGTCTCTGCTCATTGAGAATCACTGGGAAGAGAGAATTTCAGGAATGCCACAAAAATTCTTACGAAGTGGGAGAATCTGTCTCAAGACAGAAATAGGCATAATACCACTCTATCTGAAACACAGGGAGATGCAGCGAGGAAGGAACTCTGAAGACACATTCTGTGTTTGTATGACTGATTTTTAGTCTGTCTACTGATGTTTCCTCCTGTTCTGGTTTGAAAAAATGTTTTTGAAAGCTAAATTTATTTTAGTTTACTTATACACTAGAATACTACTATTGCTACCAATAAAGGCTTGATTTTATAAAGTGTTTTTCTTTAAACCATTATATTCAGGGATTTATATTGAAGGATTCATTAATTCAGTAAACACTTATTGCAAGTTTTTTGTTTGCTGGACACTGTTCTGAGCACTGGAGATGCAGTGGTGAACAGGGCAGCGGGGGTCCCTGCTCACAGGCACTGACGTTCTAACTAGGGGAGATGGACAATACACAGATAAACAAGAATATAACAGGTGATAACGACTGTCAAACTAAAGCAGGGGGACGTGTTAGAGAATGACTGGGGGAGGTGAGGGGCATTTAGTGGAGACCTGAATAAAGAGGCAGGCACGAGAAGACTTGGAGGAAGCCCCTTCCAGGCAGAGGAACAGCTGGTGCAGTCTCTAAGGTTGGATGAGCTTAGCAAGGTGCAGGAAGAGAACAATGGTTCCTGTGCTGAAATGTCGTGCAGGGCAGTTGGAGAGCTTGTAGAGGCTTGTTAAGACCTTGTAGGCCTGTAAGGAGTTTAAATTTTATTCTTAAGTGCCATGGGAAACCATTGGAGGATTTTAATCAGGGAGGTGACAAAATTTGATTTGGAAATGACAAGAAAATACTGTTGGTGATTACTCAAAATATATATATTTTAATCAATATCATTTCATTTTTATGTGTTTTAGGAAAAAAAGAATTAACGCTTAGCACCTTTTATGTATATGTATTGCTTTGGACACTTCTCCTATGTTTCATGTAACTATTAGGACAATCCTAGAGGTAATTATTCTTAGTATCCTTATTCATTCTCATGATAAGACTGAGGCTTGGAGAGATGAAGAAACTCGCCCAAGGCCATGTGGGTGGTGCAGAGCCAGAAGTCAGCTCCTTGTGGAGAGTGTGTGCTGTGTCCACTGTGCCATATTGTCTTGGCACTTGGGTGTCTAGCACAGTGCTTTCAACATAGAGGCTTTCAATAAATCTTTGTTCAACATATGAAAAGAGTAAACATTTCCATTTAAAAATTCTATCTTTATTTTTAATACCAATCCCAAAGTGATGGCCTAGGGTAAGAGGTCAATAAAAACAATAGCATTAGCCCTACTTTAATGAGAGTTTGAAAATGTTTAGGAACTGTCTGGAAGGACTCAGGACTTGTGTTTGAGTTAGAAGCTAGGTCAGGTTTCAATCGTGGGAAACATAATCCACTTAGTTTCTTAAGCAGAAAGAAGTTTAATAGAGGGAGGCAGGCACATTCAAAACTGTCACAGAGTGGAACCTGGCCTCCTGAGGATGGTGCCTGAAGCTGACGAACCTTGGCGCTCAAGTTACCTGATGAATTTGTGGGGAGTGGCGTCAGCGAGGTGGTGAACCGGGCAGCTCCCGACTTCCGTCTCCCTCCCGGGCAGAACAGCTAGCAGCTATCCCTGGACAAGACACCTTTGTGAAGATCTCAGATTGTTGGGAAGGTTGGAAAAGGGGTTGCTAGGCTGGGACTCCAGGACCGCTCCCAGAGCGAATTGCTAACTGACCCACTGGAAGAAGCCCCCTCTGCCTCCTTGGGCTGAGTCAGGAACAGGGTGCATCAGGAGTTCACTGACTGGACTCGACTTTGAGAACACATGGCCTTGGCTGCAATGAGACAGTCAGGAAAACCCCACTGCCGCCACCAGAGCAGCCACTCAGGAGTCACACAGCAGGAGTCTGGACCCCAGGACACCACTGCAGAAACACTGCTGCCTCCACAAACCTAATGCCAACAGCAACAGAGAAGCTACAGGAGAAACAGATCTTCCCTCACATCCATCTTCCAAATCTCCCACATGTGCATATGATCGAGGGGACTGGTTTGCAAACCAAACCCTGACTGCAAAGAGATGTAGTTTTTAGGGCTCTGGAAATAGAAGGAAAGTGGAACGGATGATGGATGCCAATTTCTTATATCCACACAGTCTTCCCCTTCCTACCCCAATGCAGTGTTCGCCACTTGGCATGGCAATTTTGAGAGGTAGAGTTTTTAGTTGACATTACGAGTCAGATGTGGCTACGCTCTGAGTGATGACAGCTGCATTAGCAGCTTCCTGTGTGAGATGCTCCATGGGCCTGTCTCCTGATGCTTCTGTCCTCAGAGAGGAAAGAACTGAGGATTTTGATTACGCCCAGGGAGGTCCCAGGAGAACACAGTGTGATTGCAGCTCACGTGATTTCTTGACACTCTTGCCAAGCTTGCAAGCATCTGTGGACGGTAGGCTTTTAAGAAGCCTGAGACAGGTGTCTTGGGGGCCTTCTTGCCACCCCAGCTCTGAGAGGAAGGGGGACACCTCCATGCCTCTCCTGTGCGCCACAGCTCACTCACAAGAGACTTATTTGCAGAGTTGACTGGACATGAGACTTAGATTAACCAACGCAGTATGAGGGTCATAACTTATTCTTCAGACATTTGAGCTGAGAAATTTGAGGGCGTTCCATGCCGCTTGAGGATACAAGCTTTCTTCTTGAGTCCTCACAGAAAGACTCTGGCTTGACTCCTGGCTCTAAATATGGCTGTTAATTTGTTTGATTCTCATTCAACAGATGCATATTTCATGTCGGTGTGTGGTCATCAATTCGGTGTCCTCACGTTTCTTGAGTGAGGGTGAGTGCCAGAAGCACTCTAAGCCACCGGTTCCCCATCTGTAATGTGGAGATCAAAACAGTCAGGTCACATGGAGGCTGGAAGAGCACCTGAGGGCACGATCAGGGCCCTTCGCACATTTCCTGGCATGTGCTTAGCACTCAGTAAGTGGAAGCTTTGACCCCTCACCCACGTGATTCTCCTGTTGATGGATAGTGTGGTGGGCAGGGCTATGTGGGCCACCAGACACACTGCCTCAGTCTGTGCCTGCACTTTTCTGCCCATTTCTTTTGAGGATTTTAGACAATTTAACAAAGAAAATAATAGCGATTAATGTCCATGCTGGTGGGTAGAGATTAAATCATGTTAGTATAACTTGTTTTTGAAGGCAGGAAAGACTCTACCTGAAATGTCAGAGTTACAGGAATGTTTTTAGTCGTGTGGGAAACTCACTTGTATAGAAGAACCCCTCTGTGACCACAGCTGATAGTGTCTTTCTTCTTCTTGTTCTCAGTCCAAGATGAGCCCCTAGAGACAGCATGGCAGAGGCTGCGTGCTCCTGTGGAAGCCCCTAGCTAGGAACAAGAAAATCTGGTTTCTGTATGTGCCTCCAACATTTATTGACTGGAACCTTCACACAATTACTTAACATCTGTAAACTTCAGTTTCTTCTGTAAGATGGAGATAATGCCCATTTTAATAAAGCTCCTTGACATGGGTCTTGGTAATGAGTTTCTGGATATAACCCCTAAACCACAAGGAAAAAAATCAAAAATAAACAAGTGGGCTATATCCAACCAAAAAGCCGCTGCACAGCAAAGGAAACTGTGAACAAAGTGAAAAGACAACCTACCGAGAAATATTTGCAACTCATATACTTGATGAGGGATTAGTATCCAAAATACATAAAGAAATCATACAACTCAATAGTGAAAAACCAAATAACCTATTAAAAAATGGACAAAGGACCTGAATAGACTTTTCTTCAGGGAAGATATTTGAAGAGCCAACAGGTATGTGAAAAGGTGCTCAGCATCACTAATCACAGGGAAATGCAAATGAAAACCATAATGAGCATCACCTCACACCTGTTAGAATGGCCATTATCAGAAAGACAAGAAATAACAAGGATGGCGAGGATGTGGAGAAAAGGGGACCCTCCTTGTGCACTATTGATGGGAATGTAAACTGGTTCAGCCACCATGGAAAACAATATAGAGGTCCTCAGAAAATTAAAAATAGAACTACCATATGATCCAGCAGTTCAACTTATGGGTATTTATCCAAAGGAAATGAAAATACTAACCCCCATGTTCATAGCAGCATTGTTTACAATAGCCAAGACATGAAAACAACTTAAGTGTCCATCGACGGATGGATGGATAAAGAAGATGTGATATATATAAACAATGGAGTATTATTCAGCCATAAAAAAGAAGGAAATCCTACCATTTGCAACAACATGGAGGGAGCTTGAAGGCATTATGCTAAGTGAAGTAAATCAGATGGAGACAGACAAATACTGTATGATCTCACTTATATGTGGACTCTAAAACAAACAACAAACCAGACTCGCAGAAACAGAGATCAGATTGAGGTCACCAGAGGCGGGGAGTGTGGGAGGGGGAATTGGAGGAAGGCGGTCGAAAGGTGCAAACTCCCAGTTATAAGATAAATAAGTACTGAGGATGTAATGTACAACTTGGTGACTATAGCTAACACCGCTGCGTGGCATACGAGAAGGTTGTTGAGAGAGTAGATCCTGAGAGTTCTCATCACAAGGAGAAATGTTTTTCTTTTCTTCTTATTGTATCTATGAGATGATGGATGTTAGCTGAACCTGTGTTTCACAATATATGTAAATCAAACCATCATGCTGTACACCTTAAACTTATAAGGTGATATGTCAATTATTTCTCAATAAAACTGGAAAAAAAGTATTGAATGAACGAAAAAAGATGTCAGGAAAAAAGAAGAAATAAAAGATTGGTTGTATACTTACAACAACATAGTACCCACTTTGCCTATTTCCCAGGATCCTGGTGAGGTCAGTGGCATCTAAGGCCCTTGCTCTCTATGATTACCCTGCTCTGAGACCCCGTCTCAGCCTGTTTCTCCAAGAGCACCCCCCTTCTGCAGGCCTGACCTAGCCCATGCTTGAATCCCACAGGGCTCGCTCTGGAGTAGAGTGAATCAAAATGTGTGTGAATTTTCCTGGCTTGATACAGCATCCCTCCCACTTAACCAGATCTGACCTACCCAGAAAACTGAATAATAGTGCAATTCCAGGAAAATTTGAGCCAAAGGGGTTTTGGGGGCTTTGTTAGTTTTCTAGGGCTGCCAGAGCAAAGTACCACAAACGGAGTGGCCTAAAACAACAGAAACGTGTTCTCTCACAGACCCGGAGGCCGGAAGTCTGAAATCAGGGTCTTAGCAGGGCCATGCCCTTTTGGAAAGCTCCAAGGAGGAGTTTCCTTGCCCTTCCCAGCTTCTGCTGGCTTCTGGAAATCCTGGTCCTCCTTTGCATGCAGCCGCATCTCTTGAGTCTCTGCAGACGTCTGCCTATGGGCTTCTTCTCTGTGTCTCTGTGTGTCCTCTCTTCTTTCTTCTAAGAGCGCCCCTCATCGGGTTTAGGGCTCAATCTAATCCAGCGTGACCTCATCTTAGCTCCATCGGCAAGACCCTGTTTCCAAGTGAAGTCACATTCTGAGGTTCTGAGTAGACGTGAATTTTGGGGAGACACTATTCACCCCACTACAGGGAACCTCTAAACTGTACACTGTGTGGGGAGATTTACGCTTTTTTGGTAAGATAACCCTGGATCCAGTACATACTTGTTTGGGGAACAGTGCTGCTTACCATCCCCCCACCTTATTCTCACCCCCTCACTTAATCCTGTTCAAAACTCTTTATCCTTGTGTTGGCTCTCTACCCTAACCATAAACCTGGTGTCCCCTTGGACTCATTCTCGGCTCCCTGTTACCTCCAACCCTCCTTCCATCCCCCATTCCAGCTGGGCTTCAAGGCCGTGCATGCTCTCTTCTACATCCCAGCTGACTCTCTCCTTGTATCCTGGTCTCACACAGCCAGTGCCACCTCCGCAGTGTCTGAGCCTCAAGCTGGGCTCCTTGGTTCTGGCCTCGTGCCCCGTCTCCGTCTGCACACTGCCATCCCTTTGTTTCGTGGCGATTACATATGCAGCTACAAAAGCAGGGGCATTGCTCAGCTGAAGATTTTATGTAGCTTCATCTTTTATTAATGGGACTGTATTTTTCTAACTAAGGGAAAAACTTCCTCAATAGGTTCACTTTCCTGAGGGGAGAAAGTCTGGGCCAGAGCATTTTAACGATCCAGAGGGTACCGTCGGTCAAGCAGAGGGCTTGCCGGGAAGCTGTCAGTGTGCTCCTCGGGAATTGCCTCAAGGTTGCAGATCTAACTTTGCTGGACTGCCCCTTCCAAGTCCCAGTCATATCTGTGAGCTGGACCCCTTTATTTCTGGAAGTCTGAACAGACTCAGGAGGGGTGTTGACCACTAAGCGTTAGCGGTACGCAGTATGCACAGCGGCTCTGTACCAGGGGTTCCCGCGTGGAATTGCTGTGTGCATTCAACGCATCGGCACTTCCATTCACTGACTCCACAGCAGCTACGAAGTTCTCACCATGTACCTGTGACTGTAGCTGGCACTGTGGCTATAGGGGGAAAAAGACTGGAATAGCTCCCAAAGGAACCACGTCTTATACTGTCTTCAGAGGCACCGGCACAGTGCTCCTCACGTGCCTGCTCTGTCCAGAGCTGTGCTTCTCTGTAGACTCAGACACAGGATGCTGTTGAGTATTGAAGGTGATGATTCCAGTGGTGGGAGGCTTGTGCTCAGGTTGAAGATGCCAGTGATTCCCTTTTTCGTCATTTAACAGTTGTTGTCATATCAATTTCAAATCTCTGACGCTGCAGCCCTCAAAAGGGAGGAAGTAATGCTACATGGGTGGCATGGAAAGATGTCCCAGATAGAGTATTAAGTGAAAAAGCAAGTTTAGAATAGCATATAAAGTCTGTACATAGTTTGTTGTTTGTGGTGTGTCTGTGGACAGCAGAGGGAACCCTGCCCGGTCCTTCTGTGCCATCCTCTCACCTTCCAGAACTACACAGATAATGCTCCATTGCCGTTCAAAGGATTTTCATGGCCAATTCTTTCAGAAGTGGGTGGCCAGGTCCTCCTTCCTAATCTGTTTAGTCTGGAAGCTCCACTGAAACCTGTCCACTATGGGTGACCCTGCTCGTATTTGAAACACCAGTGGCATAGCTTTCAGCTTCACAGCAACATGCAGCCACCACAGTATGAGAACCAACAGACAGGTAGGGTGGTTCCCTGAGCAGGACACGAACCCGGGCCGCTCAGTGCTGAATCAGCCCTGGTCACTAGACGACCAGGGCTGGCTAAGTATATACTGTATCAATCCATTTTTTAAATAAATTGGTTTGATTAAAAAAAATACTGGTAAAATGTTTTTCTGGGACCATCAGCATCAGCATTCCCCAGGAGCTTGTCAGAAATGCAGATTCTTCGACCTCACCCCCGACCTACTAAATCAGAAGCTCTGGGTGTGGGGCTGGCATCTTGGCCTCCGGGTGGTTCTGACCTCCAGTGGGAGAACCTCTGCCCGCATGTGCCCTGCCCTGGGAGAGTTTGCTCCTGCAATAGTGTCCTAGGGTCTAGTGGGGGTTTGTGACTGCTTTCTAACTTGCACATAGTCCCAGTTAATGAATCGCTTATGTTTTGTAAAGAATTTTGATTACATTGTTTCTGATTCATTGTATTCATGTCTGCCTTTCCTTTACAAAATCAGTAAAATAAAAAGCCAACAAGTTACATGTATTAAAAAAATCCCGGCCACTATGTGAAAAAAATCTCTGGAGGATTGTATGTTAAGCCAGTGTTTTTCAGACTGATGTGCTCACAGATTACTTGGGGCCCTTGTTAAAATGCAAGACTGGACTGAGGCCTGAGAATCTGCATTTCTCCAGCTCCCGGCCAAGGCTGCTTGTCTGTAGATCACATTTTGAATAGCATGCCACTAACATGTTATCCTTGGTTTTCTCTGGAAGGTAAAATTGTGGGCAATTTTCACTTTGTGCATTTCACCTTTGTGCATTATTTGAATTTTTTTAAACAAAAAGCTGTAGTTTGAGAGAAGAGTTTAGAATTTAAAGAAATTAAAGAATTTAAAAATCTTTTACCAGAATTTTCCTTACTTCTACATCTATCTGCTATTTAAAAAAAAAAAAAATGTTCCAAGAGTGCATCAAAAGGAAACTGATTTGTTGGCCTTATGCATCCCCATGCTGCCCAGATCACTGTGGATGTAAATGTCAAAAAGTAGTGGTGTTAAGGGTAGAGAGCAGTTGGAAGTGATTCATATTAGCTGGAACTTTCCCAGTGCAAGCATCAGAAACCTAATTGAAACAGGCTTAAGGAGCTAAAGGAAGTTTTTAAGAAATCCAAGGGAAATGCTAGTTTTAGTCAAGAACCCAAGTCTTGAAATGGCATTCTCAGGAACTGGTCTCTTGCCATCTCTAAGCTCTGCTTTCCCCTGCAGGGCCTGCATCCTCAGGCAGTCCCTCTCTCCGTAGGATGGCCATTGGAAGCACTAGGCCCTGTTCTGTCAGATTAGCAGCCCCAGCAAGAGGAGAACTCCTCTTCCCAGCAAGAGTCCCAGGGACGACTCCTGTTGGCACAAACCTGCCTCTGAACCCATCAGTCACTCTGGTTGGTTGGCTGGACTTGGCCACATGCCCACTTTTGAGGAAGCCTGAAGGTGGGCTCAATTCCATCCAAAACAGCAGAGAGCAAGGAGTGGTTCCCCAAAGGTGACCCGAAGTGCTGGCACAGGAGCAAGGTGGCATAGACGTAGCAGTGAGAGTGGCCTTCTGTTGTTGTACACGTCTTCCCGCTCAGTCTTTTCGTTCTACTTATTTGGGAACCAGGCTAAGTGATTTGTCCAAGGTCACAGCGTTAACCAGCAGAGCCAAGATTTCCCAATTTCTGCCCTATTGCTCTATCCTTTCTACTGTTCTGCCTCACCTCTTGGAAACCAGGAATGGGTCAAACATGGAACCTCCATAACACTTGCTTGTCACTGAAATGTCTTCTTAAGCACGGTGTCTCGTGATATTAACCTTAAAGGAAGTGCAGCTGCACGTCTGTCTTCTTTGACTCCCACATTGACTGTCCAGAGCAAGAAAACCACATTCCTTCTGCAATAGTAATCCCTTCTGCTCCTTTCCTCTCTGTGGAGACAAGTCAAAGCTTGACAAAGTGTGGCTGTTGATCTACTTGGAAGAAGTTCGAACCCTAACCGGGTGATCCCATCACTGAGGCGGATACCCTGTGGATGGAGAGGCTCACGCTGGCCTCTGATCTTCCTTGTGGCATATTTTATCCCAAGAACTTGATCGAGTCTAGACTGGGTCCTCCCTTTGGGTGGGCTTGTTGCCCTCCCGGTTCTCAGGCACAGCGCTCTCCCCGTGGACAGGTACAGGCATGCATCACAAATCTGGAAGCTCGCCCAAAAAGTATGTCTGCTGTTTGTGAAGGGGCAATGTAGCAATTACCTGTGAGTAATGCAGTGGCAGATCTGCTATGAGAAATTAAAGCTGGAAAAGAAGGCTTTCCTCTCCTTGAAGGAAGGGCATTGGGTGAACTAACTCTTGCCTTGGGAACTCTTTCTTCTCCTTCCCCCAAACCCCACCCCTTTCTTCCCAGACATCCTTTCTCAGTCACCGCACTCTGGCACTCAGCAAGCCTTGGGAATAAGAAGGAATTGGCTGGAAGTAAACAGTGTGCTTGCTCATAGCAATTGAAAACTTTCTCTTGATGTTTCTGGTTCCGGGGGAGGAAGCAGAAGATTGAGCCCTGGAGTCTGCCCCGTTCCGAGAGGTGGCTACGGCAGCAGGTAGGAAAAGCGCGGATGCTTTTACCCTTTCTTTTTCATAAAACGCAAGTTCAAGGCAAATTTAATGTTAAATGTCAGTGTGTTGGGCACAGTAGAATCACCAAAGGATTTAAGTAATATGATTTCTGTCTGTAAACCACCCCAGACTAATGAGAGGATTAGTTCTACTATAGGAGAACATGTCCCATGATTTCTTTTTGGGGTGGAGGTGCCTCAGGTCGTCCCTGTATAACAGCTGTTGCAGTTCATCCCAGGAAGAAAGCCGTGTCTTGCTGAATTAGACAGCGCCTGTGCCCTCTGGATTTTCACTTGTGGTGCATGTGTTTGCACATGTGTGTGTCCTGTACTCCAGACACACAATCACCCTTAAGAACACTCACAAAAACTCACATGATGTTCTGAGCAGAAGATAGGACCCCTTTGATGCACTGTTTCATTCTAAGTTTTTCAAGAGCCCATCAATTGACTTCTTTTAAGAAGCCCCGTAAGTTTTCAAAAATGAAGTTGTTAGGAGTCTGAAAGATAGGGAGTATGTTTCAGTTACGTGTTCACCCTCTGGGTCGCAGGAGGACACACTTCCATGTATTTTGGGGTTATATGTATTTGGGGTTCTTTATAAGGGATGTAATTTAGTAAAAGTAGACATGAGAAAGTAAGTGAATGGGCTGAGCTGTTACAGAGTTTGTCATAACCAGATCCTGAGTTCTGTAAAAGTAAAATATGGTGCAGGCGTGATGGAGGGAAGTAAAAGGAATGTGGAAACAACAAAATGGAGTTTTCTGAGAATTTTCAGGTCGACTTTTTAAAAGCAAACTAAGTTTATGAGTCAGCAACCATAGAATCAATTCTTAGAGAAAATATTTGTGAGTTGTGTCATTACATCACTTTTTTTTTGAGTAATTTTATTGAGATCATAATGGTTTATAACATTGTTTCGGGTGTACATTATTTATCAATTTCTGAATACACTTCATCATGCTTACCCCCAGTAGTCTAATTTTTATCCATCACCATACATATGTGCCTCTTTATCCCTTTCACCCACACCCCCAAGCCCCTTCCCCTCTGGTAACCAGGAATCTGTTCTCTTTATCCATGTGTTTGTTATCTTCCGCATATGAGAGAAATCATACGCTATTTTTCTCTCTCTCTCTGGCTTATTTTGCTTAACATCATACCATCAAGGTCCATCCATGTTGCAAATGGGACGATTCTGTCATTTTTTATGGCTGAGTAGTATTCCATTATATATATATATATATATATGCCACATCTTCTTTATCCATTCATGTGTAGAAGGGCACTTCGGTTGCTTCCACGTCTTGGCTATTGTGAATAATGCTGCAATGAACATAGGGGTGCATGGGGCTTTTGGAATTGTTGATTTTGAGTTCTTTGGATAAATACCCAGTAGTGGGATAGCTGGGTCATATGGTATTTTTATTTTTAATTTTCTGAGAAATCTCCGTATTGTTTTCTGTGGTGGCTGCACCAGTTTGCATGTCCACCCACAGTTTATGAGCGTTCCCTTTTCTCCACATCCTCTCCAACACTTGTTGTTATTTGTCTTGGTAATTACGGCCATTCTGACCAGTGTGACATGATATCTCATTGTAGTTTTGATTTGCATTTCCCTAATAATGAGTGACATTGAACATCATTTCATGTGCCTATTGGCCATCTGTATATCTTCTTTGGAAAAATGTCTCTTCATATCCTCTGCCCATTTTTTGATCGGGTTGTTTGTTTTTTTCTTGTTGAGATTCCATCATTTTTTAATATGACCACGTAGTGAGGCTGTCTATAGTTTCCTAATGTGTGTGTGTGTGTGAGAAAGAGGAGGCTCTCTTCTGATGTCCTGGTTGCAGACGGATGCTGGGTTGTCTTGAAGTGCACTTCAGTACCCCGGTATTCTGCAAACACTCATCAGCATCCCTTTGTTCTGGGCACTATGTGAGGCCCTGGACTCTATCCATCGTGCTGGATTTCCTCTTCAGTAACCATTGCCTGCCTCGTGTTAGTGTCACCAACAAAAAGACAACCACAGAGTTTTAGTACAATTACTGTAACGGGACCCCTAGGGTGGCCTAGTTACCAGAACTGCTGTGTACTATCCTGCTAGAAAAACAGATACTGTTTCCAGTTGGAAGTGACGCCCTGTTGAAAAATAAAGCATACCTCCCAAGCTTCCTTGAATCCAGTTCTCTGAGGCCAAGGACTAGGAGAGCACTACTGTGATCCAAGTACCCCCAGTGAGAGTGAGGCTCTGGTCCTTGCCTGGAAGCTTGGCCGCGAACCACGCAGGCCCCAAGGCAGGGGCAGTGTCTCGTCCATCCCGCTCTCTCCACGCTCCCGAGAGTGAGGTGGCGTGGGGGTGGGCAGAACCCCCTCCCCCTTGGAGGACTCTTCTCTGGGTGTCTCCAGGGGACCTTCTTCCTTTTCTATCAGGTGTGAATGGCCTCAGCCTTCAGCCAGCAGGACTGAACCCCTGGCAGGCTGGCCCTGGCCCTCTCCTCCCTCAGAGGCTGGCCCCTTGGCCCATGGAGCAGCCCAGAGAAAGGTAGAGAGGCATAAACATCTCTCATTACCACACGCCCCTCCTGCCCACATCTTCCCTTGGTTGCTATAAGTAACACCACTGCCCACTCTGGAAAACGTCTGAGTTTGTCACTGACGGTCCCTCATCTCTGCATGTCTCCTGGTTCTGGAGATAAATGCTACCATGGGTGAAATGACAAAGCAGAGGAAGAAATCAACAACAATAATAACAGCACGTAACGTTTGTGAGTGCTGGCTCTGTGCCAATCACTGTGCAAAAGGCTTTGCACACGTTCTTTAGGGACTACGGGTATCCCCATCACACAGACACAGAAACAGGCTTAACCGTTTACCTGCTGCTCGGGATTCAAAACTGAGTGCCTAACTCCAAAGCATTCACCACAGCCTGTGATGAGAGTGACAGTCAAGGTTAGCTTGACCGCTGTCCAAGAGAAGGTGGTACAGATCATGGGGAGGTGCCAGGCTGAGGCCGTCTGGCCCTCTTAGCTTCCCCACTCTTCCACAATGCTCTGGAAAGGTCCACCAGAGACCACCATGGAGACCACAGGGCTGGCTCTGCTGCCTGGTCTTCTCCAGAGGCCCCATGTACCTCCCTTTGAGGTCTGGCAGCTGACAGGCATCCTGGTCTTTGTTTACAAACAAGGTCCCCTCCTCCTGTTCTTTCTTTGCTATCTGGGGCTGACTTTAATTCTAAAGGAGCATGCGTCCTGCTTCTACCGCGCTGGTGTTTTGGAGACAAGAGTCCAGCCTGAAGAGGAGTCAGGGAGATCCATCCTGTTGTTTCTTTGCTATCTGAGGCTGACTTTAATTCTAAAGGAGCACGTGTTCTGCTTCCACCACGCTGGTGTTTTGGAGACAAGAGTCCAGCCTGAAGAGGAGTCAGGGAGATCCATCCTGTTCCTTTTCCTCCCTGACTTTCAGCTGATGTGTCCCCAGAGCTGACTTGGAACCGAGAAGAGTTCTCCTTTAGGGGTGGTTTCTGTTTTATCAGTTACCACTCCTCGTACCTGAAATGACTCTCGGGAAGAGTTTGGGAAGCCTCCAGGCTGATTATCCTTGGGCTCCATGATTCACAAGTCATGTCCTAGGGTCATTTCCGAGGGTACTCTCATATCTTGAAATTCTTCCTGTTTTCAACCTACAGGCAAACTCTTGTGTGATGTGCATCTTGTGCCCAAGTCTAGGGAGCCAGGGCGGGGCTCAGATCTGCCCCTCACCAAGACCATTGGATGGCCCGTTGCTTAACTTGAGCTTTGCATTTAGATCCCACCCCTCAGACTCCTTAGGAATGGCTTTTATTGTGTGACTCAGTGGTAGATTAGTGAAGCATCACCTCTTTGAAATGTGGCCTTAACTTGCTTATTTCTAGTTTCAAAGAGTTTCCTTTGTTTTGCATTTTATTTGAAGAGAATGAAAGAGTTGGAGGTTTGAGACAACAAAAAATGAGAAGACTAATATTAATTGAGCACCTACTATGTGTGGGATACTCTGCTAGCTTCTTTACATATGATACAGCATTTAATCCGGAGAGAACCTGGCAAAGTGGAAAGGCCCACTTTACAGTTGAAGGAGCTGAAGTTTAGAAGAAGTTAAGCTGTGCAGTGTGGTGTGGAATGTCAGTGTGGGCAGAGTTCAAAGCCCAGGTTGCTTCCCTTATTCCATGCTGCTTCCCCAGGTCACCTTGATTGTGAACCCCGTCCCAGTAGACAGAATGCTCAGATGCTTCATCCCATTTAATCTTCACAGTCCTGGAACTTAGGTACATGGCACTGATTTGGTGGATGAGAAAACCAAGACTCAGAGGTTGCTGCTTGGGTTAATGGAAATCAGCTCCTTTTAAGGCTTGATAGTTTCCAACTCATCTCAGAGTCAGCTGACTTCCTGGGAAAATGGTGTTCACATGAAAAAACTTAACTCCTAGGATCCAAATAAACAGAAATCTTTTTGTGTCAGTTTAGATCTTCCAAATATTGATCTTAGCAATATGTGTTCACTTACGTATACCCTCCTTTATGTTTCTGACATACTTTTGTTTCATAGACGACAGGTCATTGTCAATGAAATGACACACCTGTCACTTATGTATGGGGCCTCCAATAGGAATGGATGGCATAGCTGGGATGGCTGGGACTCTCCACACGGCCTCTCACTGTGGGCTTTGGCACAGTGTGGTGCTCTAAGAGTACTAAGTGGACAAGAACAGAAGCCGTGAGGCCTCTCGAGGTCCTGGCTTGGAAGTTGCATAACATCACTTCTGCCACATTCTGTTGGACAAAGCAAGTAAACAGGCCAGCCCGGATTCACAGGATGGGTAAAATAAGCTCTACCTCTTAATGAGAGGAATTGTAAATCTTGTGTGGTCGTTTTTAACTCATCAAGTCTACCCTCTGACCACAATTATTTACATTCTCCCATATGCAAAGTCCACTCACCCCTTCCAGGACCCTAAAGTCTCGCCCAAGAACCACATTTAGCTCCAGGTCTGTGATCTTGTAGCCTGCATCTGGTCCAGACATAGATGGGGTTTGCCTCCAGTCTAGCAAGTCCTGGGCTCTGTTTATTTCCTCTAAATTCTTCTGACAAACTAAACAACACTGCCTACATACAACATCGAAACAAGGACAGGGTAACCCCAATAGATAACCTCATTTAGAAACAGAGTAATAGGGGGCAATAGCAGTAATTGACCCATAGCAATTCTGAGATCTGTCTCGCCTAAATTGTCAGGTTCTCTGATGCCAGCAGACAGGGTTCCTAGATTGGGGTCTGGTTCTGCTCTTGAATCAACCATCTGCATTCTTGGTTCCACCTTGTGAGATGTCTTTTCTTTTTGAAAAGAAGTGGCCTGTGTTTGCATCTAAGTAGCTTTCTCAGCTGGCTTCCTGCCTGTAGAAATTTGGCCCAGAGACTTCCTGTCATTTTAAACTGATGTAATTCCTTTAAAAATTGTATGGGTTTTCTATGTATCTTATTATCGTTCACTCCATTAAACAAAATCTACATCCATAGTTCTTTTTGGGACAGACCTCTCTCTATACTAGTGCTGTCCGATAGAAATATAATGTCAGCCGCAAATGTGAACCGCATATATATTTTTAAAAATTCTGAGAGCCACAATTTAAATGATAATAAAAAGAAACATGTGAAAATAATTTTAGTAATATATTTTGTTTATCCCCAATATATCCAATCATCATTTCAACATGTAATCAATATAAAAATTATTAAGATATTTTTACATTTTTTATACAAGTTTTTGAAATCCAGTGTGTACTTTATACTTGTAGTACATCTCAGTTGGACTAGCCGCCTATGTGGTGCCCAATAGCAACATGTGGCTAGTGGCTACCTACCATATTGGGCAGCCCAGCCCTAGACTACTCAGAGCTGTTTTAGGATTAGGCTTTTATGAACAGAGGCCCTTTTGTGTCCACTTGAGAGGATCTACTGAGCACTTCCTAAATTCTTTAGAGGTCTTAATAAAGCATCTTACACTTGCATCCTTGATTAATCTTTACCCTGGGACCATTTCTTACTTTGGGAATCCTTTGCCAGCTGGAGGGAGTGGAAATGAGGAACATTACTTTCCAACCCAGCAAGTCCTGGGCTCTCCTTATTTCCTCTAAATTCTCCTTGCAGACTCACTGGTTCATGCTTTAACCCATCCCTCTCTCTTCCAGTACCTTATTAAGCAAAGCTAAAATATCCATTGGTGCTTTTAGCATTCTGCCTAGAAATCTCTTTAGCCAGACCCACAAATTTACTACATCTATTTTCCACCTCACAGATTACTCCAGATGACAGTTTTGCTGATTGTCTCATCAACATGGGTTGCCCTCTTCCTAGTCTCCAAAACAGTTCCCTCGCTGCCTCCAGCCTCTGCCCGCCATCTGGTCCCAAAGCCAAGGCCACATGTTTTCAGTTTTTGTTTGGCAGCACACTACTCACCAATTTCTGTTTCAGTTATTCACTGCAGAATAACAAAACTCCAGAACTTTATTACTTAACAGCAGTTTACTATTTCTCATGATTCTGTTAGTTGACTGGCTACTTTGATTGCTGGTATGACCGAGGCTTATTCATACGCTACCTTCAGCTGGAAGATAGATTAGGGGCTGGGCTGGGGCATCTGGGCCTCTCTCTCCGTGGGATCTTTCATCCTTGAGGAGGACAGACTTTCCCACGTGGTGGTGGCAGGGTTCGAAGTGTGCGAACCCCAATGTGCTGGCCCTTATCAAGCGTCAGTAGATCTCACATTTGCTGACCCCATTGGCCAAAGGAAGCACTTGACCAAGCCCAGAGCCCATGTGGGAGGAAGCTGCATAGGCTCATTCCGGGCTGATTCTGTTCCGAGTGTCGGCAGTCCCAAGTGTTGGCCTAGTTAGGAGGCTGTGTGGATCTTTGATGTCACAGGGGGTTTGCTGTGAATACTTAGAGCAAACTTCCCCGCCTCTCAGGGCGGCTTGTCATTAAGGAAGCTGGCACTCCATAGAGCTCCCTCCTCCTCCGCTGCTCAGAAACCCTCACCATTTGGGCTGAGAATCACGCATGTACTGAATGGGACATTGGAAATGGGAATTCAGGCTCTCATGCCCTGTTCCTCCTGCCTTGCTTCCTCATTTGGGGTGCTGCATTTCTCGTGGGGACCTCTAGAGCCATAGCTGTGGCAAGTCCTGTGTAATTCCAGCTCGCTATGGGAGACCTCACGCCCACAGTCTGCGTTGTCAGCTCCCTGGCCAAGCACATGGGATGGGGGTGTGTTCTCTGTGCCGTCTTTGTATGCCTCCGATTCCTAGTTTATTGAAGAAGCCTTTAATTTTTTGACTTGTAGCTGATTATATCCATATTTGCAAAGAAGAAACCATGCAGCCTGCTAAAGTGATACTTATGGAGCAAAATGCTGTTTTTAATTAAGTTATCTTTTGCTAGTCAGGTCCTTAAGACTGCAATAGATATTTTGTTCTTTTGCATGTTGGTTTTAGTAATTGAGGTGCCTCCACTGCAGATGCATTCCTGGGGTGCCACGAAATGGAATGGGACTGTTTCGAGGCCCCGTGTGTCATTGATAGTCCCCGCCTGGTTTCTGGGCCCAGCAGAGCTGTGTTACCGGACAGCAGTAGGCATCTTTGATTTGATGAACCAGAGGAAGAGGGTTCGAAGGGAGCCAATGAGAAAAGTAGATCGGATTAAAAGAAAAAACAGCAATTTCTAGTGGGGTCAGAGTAAGGTTTTCGTGGAATGCCAGCTGCTGAAAAATGAAGCTGAGAACTGGCACTCACATTTCCATCCCAGCACGACTCTCAGAAGCACTTTTTGTTTTTCTAGATGAAGATATGTTAGGATGCTGAAGAGAACAGAGTAGGCTAAAATTACCCAGATTGTTTTTTATCATGTTTCTATTTAAATTTAGACGGCAGCTACCTGTCCTTTTAGTTGAGCTGTTGAATTCATAGCAGAGAAGCCACCAGGGAATGGCGCGCCTGGTTCCTCCTCAGGTCCTGGCTTCCCCCACCCAGAGCAGGTCTCAGGATGCGGGCGCTCTCTCTCAAGGTAGACCCAGGTGTGAAGCCTCCTCCAGCGCTGACAGTGCCTTTCGCTCGGATCTCCAGGGACCAGAGGCCCTACCCCGAGGTAGGCGGATAGTGCTTTACTGGTGTGGCTTGAGAGAGCTCAGATAGGCTTTTTGTCCCCACGTGTCTCCCACTCATTTGCCACACCAATAAGGAGTCATTTCTTTGTGTTTTTAAAAAATATGCTTTTTTTTAAAAAAAAAATGCTTATCATTTGCACTATAAACTAGCTTATTTTTCAAATTTTTATTTGAGCTGGCTATCTTAGATCTGTTCTTTCTCATGACAGACCAGGCACCTCTGAGAGAAGGGGCTAAAGGGGCTCAGTGGTCAGGGATGAGGAGGAAGAGCAGGATCCAGGATGTCAGGCCTGGGTGGGATAAGGAGGGCTCCTGGCAGTCAGAATGTGGATCCGGAGTGCCAGTGACTCCCAAATCTGTGGCTCCAGACTTCCGAATTCATATTGACAGTTTCCTTTTGGATATGTCCATCTGCAGTCCAACAGGCATCCTAAATGTAGCATGTTCAAAACTGAATCCAGGGGCCAGCCCTGTGGCCAAGTGGTTAAGTTCAGGCGCTCTGCTTTGGCAGCTCAGGCTTTCACCAGTTCGGATCCTGGGTGCGGAGATGGCACCACTCATCAAGCCATGCTGAGGCGGAGTCCCACATGGCACAACCAGAAGGACCTACAACTAGAATATACAACTATGTACAGGGGGGCTTTCGGGAGAAGAAAAAAGAAAACTGAATCCATCTTGTCTTCTTTTTTGCCCAAACTCACACCTTCTCTGCTCCAAGTTTTCTTGGACTTCTCCCCCATTTCACTGTCCCAGCCACCAGCCCTGAACATTTTATCTCATCATTGCTGTGCTCCACATGCCGACTGCCTGACTCCTTGCCACTCTCAGCTTCTTCACAGTGCCACACAGGAAGGGCTCCATTAACGCTTACTGTCGAGTGAGGGGGATGCTGGTGGAAAAAGAGGTCCAAGAGATGACACAAGGTGCCAGAGAGAAGAGGAAGCACTGAACACCAAATCAGAAGAGCCGTGAGCGATAGCGTTACAGCCATCAGACTGGAAAAGGTGAAAAAGACGCATAGCACCCAGTGTCGAGGGTGGAGGAAAATGGCAGTTTTGCTGAGTGCTGGAAGGGTGGGATGTTGGTAGAGGTTTGCTGTCGGAAGATTTTGACAGAATGCATCAGAGCCTTTAAAAAGATGATGGGACTCAACCGAGCAATTCCATTTTGAATCATTCATCTTAAGGGAATGATCTGGCAGGATCCAGTGATGTTTTTACGAAGATCCTGGTTTCTGTCAGCAATAACCCAGTGGCATCTGAAGTTCCTAACTACAGGCAACAGATTAAATAACCACAGCCCATTTTCCTCCTGGACTATTAAACAGTCGTTAAAAACGACGGTATGGATCTGTTCTTATTAATGTGGAAGGGTAATATTTGTGATCTATTGTGAAGTGGAAAAAAAAAAACGCATGCTGTCATCTCCCTTCAAAACGTCACAGAAGAAATCGTAGGGAGTGTGTCCTGTCATGTCAGCTGTGCTTATTCTCAGCTGGAGCTGTTCTTTACATTTTTCTGTATTTTCTGAATTTCTTGCAATGATCAGGAAGAAGCTATATAATGAAACACACACCCCCCCACACACACCCACACCCAGTAAGACTGTTCCATTAGGAAAAAGGACAGAGAAAGCAGACGGCAGCAGGCCCAAGGCTGACCCTCACTGCCAATTACCAGCTTCCTAGCAGCCTCCGGCAGCCTGGCTGCTGAACACTTAAGGCAACAGAAAGCAAATGTGTGCTATGCCTCTTCTGTTAGTGTCCAAGCTGGCCAAGAATCCCCCTGGGGCATCTGGAAGACACTGGGGGCTAAATCAGCTAGTGACCCTGAATAATTCATGCCCATAGACCTTTTCAAAATTCTGTGAGAGGAAAATAATGTTAAAAGATCTCCCTATCAGGAGTCCAGGTCTAGCTGAGCTAAAACTTAGCCGGCAGGCTGACCACCGTCCTCTCCCCTCTCCCTCCCCACCAACACACTGTAGTTCACAGAATGCCTGCTGATTTCCGCCCCATTAGAAGCACTCCAGAGCAAGTGTTTGTTGAAAACACCACCCAGGGAAGCTGAAGGGGCTGGGCTGGGCCTTGCTGTGGTGACACTGCTGAAGGCAGGATCTGGGGAATGTGACAGCGACATTTCCCTCGGGATTGGTGGTCCCCAGTATGACAGGGCAGCTTGGGCAGACCCCTGGGCCAGGCAGGAAGTCAAGAGACACTGTTTTCACTGTGCTGGAGACAGGTTACTCTGCCCTCCGAGCTGCTCTGTGCTGCCTGAAGCAGCCTGAGCCCTTGGCTGGCCCAGGGGGCCCCCTCATCATTCGCTCCTCCTTCCCCTACCATGTGACCACTCAGGCTCCTCCCGCTCAGATGCTGGAGCCAGTGGCTCCCTCTGCAGCCCCTCAGCCCTTCCTGTGGCTGTTCCCATGGCCAGAAGGCCTGGGCAATGCGTGGATGGGAGAGCATCCAGCCGTTCGTGCCTGCGGCTGCACCTCTTGTGCATGACCCAAGCCAGCCTTGCCTGGTGCTGTGCTGTGGCCTCCCCCACCCCTGCCTCTTAGTGCTCCCTGCCCGCTGCGCCTGGACTCATCCATCCAGAGGCCCCAGAGGCGGCACTGGCAGCAGTTCAGCCAGTCTGTCCCCAGAGCAAATTGTCTGGGAGCCCCGCCAGCTTCAGAAGAAAATCTGCCTTGTGAACAGGGGAAGAAGCCTCTTTGATACCTTCTGCCAATCGCCTGATTCACAGAGGAGCTCTGCCTGCTCTCTTCCTTTCCCACACGTCCTCCTCTGCAAGCCCCTGCTTGTCCCTGAGCCCCGAGGAGACAAGAGCAAGGACACAAACAGGGTGAATGATGGTCCAAACAGGAAGGAAAGCATAAAACAGTGTTCTAAAGAAGGTTCGATTTTTCAGAGGCTAAGGCATTTCACTAAACACGTTTTCTCAGAGCAGAGGAAAAAAAGATGTAATCTTGACTGGAAAGTTTATAGCTGCCTACTCTAAGCACTCTCCCATTTCACAACACAAAAGCAGTATGAGTTATGTCCCCAAAAGCAGAGTATAATTACCATCTCTTGCCTGTGAGGTTGCTTTCTCTTTGAGGTCTCTAGGCTGGTTTGGTTTTCTCTGCCTCGACTTGACCTTTCACCATCGGCCTTTCTCTCTTCTCTCGCCTCCTCCTTCTGCCTTGGACTTTTCCTCCTTCTCGCCTTCCCAGCATTCCCTGTCTCAAAAGTGAATAGAGGTCAAGAAACCAAGTATGACAATGAAAGAATGAGACTTTCATGTTAAAAAAATCATACTAAAAAAGTCAAGCTTAGACGAGGGACATCCTTCAGTGATGAGCTCAAGAAGTCAAGCACTTAATGTCACGGTCCACCGTTCTTCCCAGAGTCTCCTCAAGGCTCATGTGGAATTGCCTGTGGGGGTGGTTTACAAGGTGGACACAGAGAATCAACCTTGGGACTTTAATTTTGTCCCTTCATGATTATGTTCCGTCTTCATCAGATGTGGCTCCAAATGACAAATTCCAAATGGAAAAAATCACTCTAAAAGGACCAAGATTTACCACTGGTAACAGCACGCGTATGTGTGTATATTTTAAATAAGCCCTGAGGATATTCCCCAGGGAAACTGTCCAGAATTCTTTTGTGTAAACAGCAAGCAAGGCTAGAGTCAGGCACAGCGCCCAGAGGGGCCATTTTGGGAGAGAGCATTTCTGTCGGGTGCATCAGTGTGCGTTTCGTCGGTCTCGTGGCCATGTCGGGAGGCTGCCACGTGCAGGGACATTTGCTGAGTGTGCTCTGTGGTGCCCAGGCTCTGCACTGAACTTTTTGTGTGCAGGTCTCATTGCTCCCTCCCAGCAACCCCAGGAAGGAGCTGAGGCTTCAGGAGGCAGGGCACTGGCCCAGGGCGCATGGCTAGCGCATCGCGGGCTGGGATTCAGACCTGTTCTGCTAGTCCAGGCCCAGTTCACCAGCTTGCCCACTGCGGCAGGTTGCTTGTTTTCCTTCTGCTCCTAACACATCCAGTTCCTCAGAGCAAGATGGCGGAGAAAGCACGTGGTGAACTGCTCCATGTTGAACAATGAGTGTTTGTGCCTTTCTTTGTGTGGCTGTTTCTCCTCAACTCCCAGTATTCCCATGACTTATATTTTTTTGTTCCATGAACTTGTTTCTCTGTTTTTTCCTGTAGTATAGTTAATGATTTCTAAAAGAAATCCGAGAATGTTTTATGTCTACAGATTCTTGCTCTAGCCACTGGCATCCTTCGTGGATGTTCCTCACTTGTCTCGTAGAAGAGAGCTCTGAAGAAACAGTTATTGTTGACATACCACAGCAGCTGACATTATTCTTTTTGTAAACCTTATCAGAAATCTCAGGATGTAAACATGTTATGTCACGTGTCCCCAGTCCATCCAACATGCCAGGTAATTGGTCTCCTCATCCAGCACTTAGGAATCTGCTCTCCTTAGGATGTAACATCCGTGGCCAACTCCTGAAGGCCCCGTCTTTGCTGCCTTCTTTAGCTCCCCATTTCCCTGTAGGCCTTTGCAGAGACAGGATCGTCTCTAACCTTTCCGTGCATGTGCCCCTCTCTGCTTGGGTCCACTTGAAGCTGTGTCTGGATCTCCTGTTTCCATGGCCCCCGGCCCAGAGTGAGCCTGGAGGCTGCTTGGCAAAGACTGTTAACTTATCTGCCTTTTCCCCCGTGACTGTGCTGGGTCCCTCCAGGTGGACTCGCTACTTTCCAGCCTACCCCCAGGTGGCTACTTCCAGTTAGATGTATTAAATGAGAAACTGATGTTCCTCAAAAAGAGCAGAGGCAGAGACAGATTTTAGAGTCACCAACAACTTTTGGTCTAAACTACAGTTTTTTACTTATAACCTTGGTGGTGGTTTTAGTACCAGCTTTCCAAAAAGGACTGTGACTGACTCAGCCAAGATGGTACCACACAAGCTGGTAGCTCGAACTCACGTGAAGAGGAAGGAGATTTTGATAACATGGACAGCAGCTTTGATCATGGAAGTCCCTCAGGTTGGGTGATGCCTTGGGGTGATCTGTTCCCGACTGTGAGGGCGTGCTGTTGTTCCAGGGCAATGTGGTACCTCTCCTCGCTGTAGAACACACCACCTGGCAAGCCGTCAGTGCTCACGGTAGAGTAATGTGGGAGGTTATGGAACCCCATTATGGCGCCATTTTGTAGACAGAAACATTGACACAGGAAGAAGTTTCTTGGGAGGGAAAAGATTGGTTAAAAGCTAGGATTAATATAGTAGTTCTTATAATTAAACGACGAATTCAAAATACACATTTTATTCTTCTCTTCCACTGCTAGCACTTCACAGTGTACATGTGCATGGGAGTCACATTATCCCTTCCATCGTTTCTGTCCTCTTCAATGTGAGCCTAGAAATAAAGAACACTGAATTTGGGGTTTGCCTCCATGATAAGCTCAGCCATGCTGTCCTTCAAGTTCCTCTTCTTTTAAGGGTTGGCCTGGAGCTGGAGGTGGTGGATAATTATGCATCCTAAAGTGTTACGGCAATTTAATTAATATTTATAAAGCACTTGGAGATCCTCAGATGAAAGGTGCTCATCCAAAGAGCAATTATCATGTGATCCTTCCCACGTTCCTGCTCCAGATTTTTGGGCCAAAGTGAAAGGGGTTAACCCAGAGTCTGGGAAGCTCTGCTGCCAGAATATGATGAAGCGGGTAGACTATGATGAGCCTGTGCCCGCTTGTGCAGAGTGATGGTTTATTTTGGGTTGCTGAAATGCTGCTGCAAATCACTGTGTCCCTGGGAGACAATGTCATACCATCCATCAAGCCTGCCACTGGGGAATTTTCTGCCTCAGCAGTTCCTTGTCCTTAAAGCTGGCCCACGGAAGAAGTCACAACCTCCTGAGAGTTGGCATAATATTTCATTTTTTTTGAGATGCATAAAAAGAACTAAAGTCTTCAGGATGCAGCACAAGTTGGTGGATTCTAGTAGCCATGGAGGAGAGAAATTGGGAGAAAGAGCAGCTTTTATGTCCCCTCTTTGGTTCCTCATTCTGGAACCTGCCCAGCTCTGGTCCTGTGACTAGAATGGAAGAGATGAGGGACTGGTGCTTGGCAGTGAGGCGATGGTGGCTGGCACTGAGGGGGCTCCTTTCCTGCTGCCACAATGTCTCCTGGGGTTGATCATGGTGGTGATGACCATTGCACACCTTGGGGGCCTCCCCTGCCCCAGCACTGGGCATTGGTGTGTATATGAAGGGGCTGCTCGAGGGCAAGCCGGAGTCTTTCTCCTTGCACTCTCTGAAAACCAGGTGTGTCCAATCCAGCTCAGTCCAGCAGACACAGTAAGGGGACGTGGTCTATGCTAGGCTCTCCCAGAGTGTTCCCCTGGGAGCATCTGTATCAGAATCACCTGAAGAACCTCCTGACTCTGTGGGCCTGGGACTCTGCATTTTAAAAAGCTTCCAGCTTTCCCTGAACTGGCACACTCTCCTGACCTACTCCTTGTGGAGAACAGACTTGACTGAAGGTTTGGTCCCAATGACCAAAACGGGCTGGATGTTCTGATTCCCCGAGAAAAGAGGAGCCATCCCTATCAGCTGGCACATTAGGTGGCTGCCACCTCTTTTGAGAAAATGTCACATAAATTATTGTTACCCAGCCCAGGTTCATTTTTGCCCATCGCCTGAAAGGCTGAACACGAAGAGGACGAGATTGCAGCAGCAAGAGAGTTTAATCACAAGGCAGCCATCTGAGGAAGCGAGAGCATGAGTCTCAAATCTGCTTCCCTGAAAATAGGGACTCAGGGGTATTTATGGGATAGGAGGCAAGGTGGTCTGAAATGTGGAGATAGGTGATTGGAGGCGAGGAGAGGTGAGGTCATTGATCTGTGCAAGCATAGTCAGACTTCATGCCTCTTTAAAGGACCCATGTTCACAAAATGGTGGCATTAGCATGATCTGAGGGTGGAGTTTTTGGCATCCGTGTCAAAAGGTTGCCTATCGGACATCTCCGTGGGCCCAGTTGATAGGTTGGTGGTCTCAACCAGCCTGGAGTGGACAAGGGGTTCTAATTCCTGAAAAACAGCTCACACACCCATTACCATGGTGACCCAGGTTCCAGGGAGATGTTATCTATCGGAACCTAATGGGGGTCAGATAGCATATTGCCCAAAAAGCCCAGTTAACAATGGGTGGGTTAAACAGCTAAAGCTGTAATCAGTAATTGCAAAAGAAAAAAAACCTTTAGCTACAGCTACTTAATCATCAATGGCTAACTGTTTGCTAGTTTCAGTCCCCATATTCTTTGGTCATTCCTCATTCTTGAGGGATTTGGGGTGACAACCAATCTAGCTGCTTCCTGCTGAATCAGGGCGTAGGTCTGGGTTAGAGGAATGAAACCATTTAGCACTCTCTTGGAAATATTCTCTTGTTCCCAGCTTCAGGTTGACATTTTGCATTATTAGCATTTTTCTATCTTGCTCAACAGTTTTGAACAACATCTAAAGGCACATTTTATAGTCAAGTATCGGACCAGATGGTTAGGAAGTATAGACAACCCAAATTTTAATGGTCCCTGAAAAACAGACCTAATCTCAGTTGACCCTCCATCTGATCTCCAGGTAGGGGCAGAATCTGGTCTCAGTTCCTGATAGTCTTTTGTTTTACTGGAGATGCCTCAGAGACCAGAGCAACGCCCTAAACCCTGATCTTTCAGTTGTCATTGATGATGGCCATCAGCATGGACTCTCTGCCCTGGAGTCATCATATTCCTAGGAAACGCAGAGAACAAAGTTATCAACTCATAGCAGCTGGGAGGGGCCATAAAATCTACAGAGCATGTCTGGGTTAGTTAATCAGAGGTCATTCAAAGTTACAACATGGTCTCTTTTCTACAATAGGGCTTCCCTTATGTCAACCTTGTGTTGAGCCGGTATCACTACTAATCAGAGAATTCTGAGGCACCGATTCCTTTGGCCATTCCTCTCATCCCAAATCCGCAGTTCTGTCAAATATGAAACACCTACCAAGAACACCCTGCCTCGGCCTGCCTTGTAATGGCTGCTTTGGTTTACGACATAAAGTCTGGATGGCAGAGGCTCAGGCAAAAGTTCTTATGTCCCGAGGGAACCTGGTACTGTTACTCAATGTTCTTGGCTACTTCCTGAATCTACATTTTTAGATGAAGGAGGATTTACCTGTCATTGGGAGCTTCTCTGATGACCCAGAGTCAGGTCTGGGTGCCAGTTAGTTAAAATAGTTTGATGTTTGACCTGGGCTCAGCCTGGCTGAAGTTCTATATTGCCACCCTTTTGTTCATCCGCTGCCTTCCCATTCATTCACATCTGGCCTGGCATCTCCCCCTCTGAGGCCTGTCTCTCCTCCTCAATCCTATTGGAGGCAAGAGGCGTTGAGGCTTGCCAGCTCCCAGGTTGGGGAGCTGAGGCTGATGGCACACCAAGCACCTGAGGGATATCAGGAAAGCAACACAGCCCGTCTGAGGCTCCGTGGCGTTCTTTGTGTCTGTGGGAAGAATGATTCTTGCCTTGCCAGGATTCGATTAGGTAATGTGTGCTCGTGTCCTGTCTTGTGCCTGGCACGTGGATGGTGCTCCCTGAGTGGTACAATGTCCCTGTTACCCTCTCTGGGCTCTTAGATTGCCTCCCCCACATGTCTCTCCCTGCTCGTTTTACCCTGGGTGCAGCCAGTACCGACAACAGACCTCCCAAGCAGAATGTAGCTGGGCAGAGAGAGGGGAATAATTCTCAAAGCTCTCCCCAACCCAGCACATTCTTCAAAAGTGATTTCTCTCGACAGTTTTAAAGATAAAATATTAATAAGAACAGTTATTAAGACTAGGGTGACAAGAAGAGAGAGGAAACAATATGAGATGCAAGATAGATAGAGAAGGTAGAGGGTACTGCTTTGTTTTCTTTTAACCTGTTTTGTCTCCTGTCATCCACTAGCAGAGTTTTCCCATATACCCTGAGTCCCTGACCCTCTGGTTCAACCATGGTGGTGTCCCCACCCTCATCCTAGAACCGAATTAGGTTTACACTGAATGGCTTCCTCATATTCTCCAATATCCTATTGCTTGCCGTTTTTATTTGTCACCAGGTAGAAATAAGCCCACACCCCACACTCCCCCTCATTCAGTCCCTTCCTTCAGTGGTCCAGTTCTGACAACGAAGCTCTGCCCCTTGCTCCCAAATTACAAGGCACTGTACCCCACTCTATTTCCATAACCCAGGTCTTCACTCTGCCTTGTCCCTGCTTCTGGGACGTACCTTAGGCCCCTTCTACCACTCGGACTTGCTCATCTCCACCTAGTCCATTTGCCCACCAGCAGGGGCTCTTTTCCACCTGCTGATGCACCACTACTTAACTGCCCGAACTGCAGCATATCTGCTGCCCCAATTCCTCATGGCTAGGCTCCGCCTGCCTGTTGGGCCCCCGTCCTAGAACAGGTGGTGCCCCCATTTGTTGGAAGGCTGTGGGATCTGTCCATGCTCCCTGGACAGTGTCTTGGCTGGCAGGACCTCCACTGTCCCCGGGCCTGCCTCCCGCCTGGGCCTGCCTCCCACCGCCCGTCTTGCCCCTTGATGACAGATTTGCGTCTCCTTGCTCATAGTCGGTGTCCAGTGTCCACCTCTAGTCAGGACACCAACCGCTTGGAACAGGCATCAATGGTGCAGAGAGATGGTCATCAGGAGACAGAGTAGCTGAGCTGCTACTGATGTTTCCACGGAGACCGGTCCACTGGCTGCTTGAAGAGCTTGTTGAGGAAAACCCTCAGGGAGTCTGAGTTTTTACCGTTAAATAGCGTAGAATCCCTTTACGTAGAGCCTAGCCAATGCAGATTGAATCTGAGGAAAAGCCAGCTGCTAATACAACAGAATGTGAGAGCTTTACAAAAGCAGAAGCTTTAACCATTAGGAGGCTGGGATGCTGCAAAGTAGCTACTATTGTAACGCAAAGGGCCTGCGGGCTGGGACAAGGACTTTCTATCCCTCTGGGGGTCACTGTGCTGATCTCCAGTCCTAACCATCAGGAGAGACTGGCTGCTGTGCGTCTTAACTTCACCTCCCAGCCCTGTGCAGGCCTGTTCTGGGAGAGGGGAAAGTCCCACGTGGTGTGTGGGAGAACATGGAAGCTTCTCCTGCCAGAGGTCTGCCCGCTGGTCAGCCTTGTGCCTTGAATCTCTAAGGACTAAACCCAGCTATTATGAATCCCAAGACACCCTCTTAAAAGCAGAATCTGTTCCACTTGGGTTGAATAATAGATTCTCCATGTGCAGGGACTGGTTTTGAAGTTAGCTCTTTGCCATCCAGGCAACTAGACTGGGACCAGTAGGAGGACATAGTGCAGGCATGCTGGATTAGAGTGCCCACTGGGGAACACGGCTGGGGAGTAGATGTCAGAGACAGTGAGGAACTGGCAGTCTGGAGCCAGCACACAGACAGAATGGCCCCTCTGGATGCCGGCAGAAAGGAGCAGAGTGAAGATGTGTGTGTGTGTGTGTGTGTGTGTGTGTGTGGTGGAGAGTGGGCTAGAGGAGGCGAAATACTAACTTCCTTTGTCTATATTCACAACCCTGTCATCTTGGGCGTGTATGAAAAATGAGAAAATGCATGTGCTTCCCAAGTCTCAGTCTCAGATAAATTTGAAAAGCTGTGGGCTTAGAACTCCGTGTGTTTATTTTTTGATGGCACTTAGAATAAAATGTTCCAAATTTAACATTCAAAAGGGAAAAAAGTAACCCATTATACAAATGGTATTATGGGATAGAGAGTCCCTGGGCAGAGGAAGATAAATGTATTTATGATGTGTTTTAATCTTCTCCACTGGAAACAATTCCGTGTCTTCCTTGTCTATTTCAACCTGATGCAATCGTTGAGTCAAGAGATGGTAACCAATCTAGAGCTTGGTTAAGATGGCTATCACTTGCCTAACCAAGAAGGATCTTGTAATTTTGCCTCCGAATTGTAATGTCATTTGCAATCCCCTTTGTCATTACAGAAGGATGTTGTGTTCCGAAAGACTGCACGATGAGCTGTGTTGCATACTTTAATTATTATTTTTGTTATGAAAAATGCTTAAAATTTGAAACTAGTAAATAATAACAGGGACAATTAAGGAAAGAATCTGTAATTGATGTACTCCTCCCTCTAAATTACATTTTCCAATGGCTTATTTATGAAAGTTGACCAATGCTCTGTGACTGTTTCCACACATCCGAGGCTGTCTCTCTCCCTTGAGGAGTTTGCTGGCAGTGGGGCGAGGAGCAGTAATGAGTTTTCCAATCTAGACCAGCTGGAATCAAGGCTCCAAGTGCTTCATTCTGTGCAAAGAATGCACCACTTGTCACACAGATATAAAAATTCGTAATGAAGCATTAATAATGAGAGCTGTTTATCCTTCATGAGCTGTTATAGAGGCCAATAAGAATGTAGAAGTATAGCTATTTGAGAAAGAGAGATTAATTTAATTTTTCTCAGTCATAGCTCTCAACTGTTGGTGGGAATGTTCAATTACCCAGCCCTGCTCCCGTACAAAGTTGAGTTTTTCTTCCTTAGGACCCAATTACAAAGCGTGCAATTACCACCATTGTTGTTGAGGCAGAAGCACACCTTCCATCTTCTGCAAAGCAGTGGCCTGAAATGTAGTCCTGCCGCAAGATCAATGTCAAGCCATGGTTGTTTCAGAGTCAGGGCTGTACTTGCGACTGAAGACTCTTCTCCAGATGCACGCCAGGTCTCCAGTGCATCCTGACGTGATAGCTCACGGACAGGACTGCCTCACTTTGCTCCTTGGAGGCCTGAATAGGGGTGATGAGGAGCTCTATGATCCTTCCTCCCAAGTTTCTGTCTACGACTGTCAAGCCCCATTGTCCCTCCAAGCATAGCGAGGCAATAAAATTCCTAAAGAGACGTGTCTAAGCTAAGGAGTTCCTCCTGGACCAGTATAACATAAAAAAAACAAGGAAATTTCATCTGTGTAAGAGAAAAAAATCATCTCAGCATGTTTCAGTCAACTCCTTATAAAATAGGATTTGTATAGAAAAAGGAATTTGAGGGTTCACAGAGTCACAGCTTCCCAGGGGATCATCCCCATGGAGTTAGACGAAGCGTTGTGTCAAAGCTTTATTTGGAAATTGAGTTTTCTTTAATACTATGCAGGGTGTACCAAAGATACACTGAACGAAGGATGATTCATCTCATCTCATGACACAACAAAGGGATATTGTTTAAAAATCCAGGGAAAGAGACATGTAGGCTTCCATGTAGACTACCATCCATGGCAATTCATACAGTACCCACGTCTATCTGACACTGCATGCGTGCACATGAGCATGTGATCATTCATACGTTAGCCACATCTCCTAAGTGCCTGTGTGCCAGCACTGAGCACAGGAGATAAAGAAGATTGTTGTCCTCAGGATGCTCACAGTTTCACTAACAATAACCTAAAAGATTTGATACTTTGTACTCTAGATATTTTCTTGCATTTCTAACACTAAGCTTGGAATATGGTACGTTTTAATGAAGATTTGCTGTAGCAATGCATAAAATATAGGCCACTGGTTTCCCTGGAAGAAAGGACAGACTCACTGGGTTCTGACTTTCTGAGCTGAGGGGAGGCTTGGGTTTTCCAAGTCAGTGTAGCAGAGATTTCTGTTCTTCCTGAAATGTGGAACAAACCCAGCTTTTAAATTACTTTTCCCATGCAACAAGGAGGTCAGGTGACCCTTAACACTGCAAAGAAATAGTTTGTCCTCATTTCTGACTCATCCTGTGTAGTGAAGAAGGCTTTCTGTGGAGGAGAGGTGTTGGAGAAAAAGGAAAGGAATGAAGGTGGTCACTGAGGCAGAAACTCCTGGTAGCACAAAATTTGGGGGGAGACATCACGGACAGACTTGTGCTTGATCAGCCCTAGGACGCTGCCACAGGTCCATCACCAGTCACTGTGGAGCAGGCATGTGAGTTGCCTGGTCTGTATCCGAGAGATGTTCACTTCACCCATCAACAAGTCGTGTTTGTAAACACATGTGCCCCCTCTGTCCTGAGGAGTGGTGTTGTCAAAAACTCCTCTGCTTTGAAGGATGGCGCTGAGAAAATGAAGAGGCAACCACACAATCGGAAGAATGTTGGCAACACAGATGTCTGTCAAAGGATTTGTCTCCAGGTATATGGAGAACTTTTATAACAAAATAATAAAAAGACAAACACCTAATTTAAAAACGGGCAGGAGGGGCTGGCCTGGTGGCATAGTAAAGTTCACGTGCTCCACCTCTACAGCTCAGGGTTCATGGGTTTGGATCCCGGGTGCGGACCTACACACTGCATGCTGTGGCAGCGTCTCACATAAAATAGAGGAAGATGGGCATAGATGTTAGCTCAGGGCTAGTCTTCCTCAAGCAAAAAGAGGAAGATCAGCAACAGATGTTAGCTCAGGGCCAATCTTCTTCACCAGAAATAAAGGGGGGGGAGGGGGCAAGAGGTTTGAACAAAATACTTCACCAAAGAAAATATATGAGTGGCCAATAAACATAAGAAAAAGCATTCAACCTCATTAGTCATCAGGGAGATACAAATTGTATACCACAATGAAATACCACTATACACTCACTGGAATGGCTAAAATTAGAAAAGCTGTGGAGCAACTAGTGCTCTCGTGCACTGCTGATGGAATGTAAAATGGTGCAACCGCTCTGGAAAAGAGCTGGCAGTTTCTTATAAAATTAATCAAATAGTACTCTATGACCCGACAATTCCACTCTTAGGTATTTTACTCAATATAAATGAAAATACATGTCTGCACTACTATTTGTACATGAATGTTCACAGCAGCTTTATTCTTAATAGGCCCAAACTAGAAGCAACCCATGTCTCTCAAGAGGTAAGTGAATATACAAAGTGCGCTATATCCATGTGGTGGAATTAAATTCAGGATTTAAATGGAGTGAACTATTCATATGTGCAACAGCATGGTTAATCTCAGAAACATTATGCTGATCAAAAAACATAGACACAAAGGAATGCACACTCTATGTTACCAAAAAAGACGAATCTAATCTGTGGTAACAGAAAGCAGATGGGTGGTTGTCTGGGGCCGGGGGTGAGGAGGATGGCATTACAAAGGGATGTGAGGGGGCTTGTTGGGGTCCCAGGAATGTCCTACATTTGACTGTGGGGGTGGGTGCACAGATGTCTACATTTGGTGAAACTGTACCCCAGTACAAGTGTGTTTTCTTATATGTAAGTTGTAGTTCCATAAGGTTGATTTTTAAGACTGACACCTTGAAAGGACGTGCATAAATGTACTAAAGTAGAACTGAGTGTTAAAGTATTTATATTACGTACAATTGAGGTGAAGTAAGTGTTGTTAGTACAGTGGACTGTAAAGAGGTTGAGTGAGATTGGAGTACATCCACTGGAAGAAGTGTTATCTACATATTCTTTCAACGGTCATACTGTGGTATGTCTCAGAGAATATGAAACACAGTGCACTTAAATCTTTAGGAAACATTTACACATTTATGTCTCTTATGTTCCAATAGAGAATATATAGCCTTAAAAACAAGGACTGGAATCATTTTTATTTAAACTCGTGGAAGAGAAGCATTGATTTGTTGATAGCAGTGGGCAGGGTAAGAAACTTAAATTCAAAAAAGAAAGAAAAGACCTTAGCCAAGAAGTAGGTCTTAACTCAGCCAAAAGAAGAAGAGAAGACGTTGACTGTGTTGAAATTATGAATTTTCCCAGAAGAGAGGCCGTGGTGTGGTGGTCAGTCTCCCAGGGACGCCACCTTCATTGGATCGCACTGTGCACTCGTGTAGACGCAGGCCCCAGCCTTGGCCCTGTCTGCTGCTGTTCCTGCTGTGACGGAACACATCGTGGGGCCAGGTCTCGTATCTACTCTATGGAAGACACCAAGACTCTGCTCAGAGACCAGCTAGTCCAGGATAGAGACCCACGGCTCACCCACCTTCTACCCTGGGCTCCTGCCACTGTGACTGGTGTGTGGGCACTCGATGCATATTGTGAAATGAGCAGGTCTTATTGCACCCCTAAAGTTCTGTTTCTGTACTTTAACTTACCAAGGCAAATTTGGAAAGAGCAGAAGTGATATTTATTTACAATCAATGCTTATCTCTGAGCAAATCGTCTTTTTGGTTGCGTCTGGTTTAAGCCTGCTTGTTTACATAGGGCTTCCTCTGGGCGGTGTTCCTTTAACACACCGACAGTGTGGAGCATAGAATGAGTACTTTTAAATGCAGTAGTTATTTTAAATATACCAGGATTAAAGGTCATTTAAATAACTCATCTGTGGAAATATAAAGTGAAAAGATGACGTTCTTAATTTAGCTGTTCCTTAGACTTGTTATGTAATAGAATTTCAAAAGTGGCTTAAACACGCCTCATACTGATTATCCAGGACCACTCATCAAATCAAAAATGGATTCTTATAGGGGCTGGCCCCGTGGCCGAGTGGTTAAGTTCGAGCGCTCCGCTGCAGGCGGCCCAGTGTTTTGTTCGTTCGAATCCTGGGCGCGGACATGGCACTGCTCGTCAAACCACGCTGAGGCAGCGTCCCACATGCCACAACTAGAAGGACCCACAACGAGGAATATACAACTACGTACCGGGGGGCTTTGGGGAGAAAAAGGAAAAAAATAAAATCTTAAAAAAAAAATGGATTCTTATAAAAAATGTCTTATTTCTAAATGTGAGGAAATAATCTGGTCTTAACCTCAATTTTTAGCTTATGAATGGCATGCAAACAATATCATTTTTAGTTGCATATTTTATATGTGGCTATTTTTATGTGAAGACATAAATCCAGAGAGCAGGGACAGGACTAAAATATCAAAATGATGGGCAGTTTAAAGGTAGCCTTTGCAAATGGGCTTTCCGTTTTCCAGTTAGCTCTGTCGTTTGGGTTCCTGTCCATCATACTGCTGTTGTAAACCCTGCAGCCTGGTGCTTCAGGAACAGAGCATTGATGAGAATGCCTGCTTCCCTTTCTACAGTTTTAGAAAGGGCTCTTGGAGATGGAGCATGTATCTGCACCTCAGCATCATCGTAAAATCATGGATGTGACAAGTTTGCACGACTTTGCACGAGTGTGACCCTTGGGGATGTGGAGGGGGCATGCAGCACTTCCCCTGGATTGAATACCTTCTGTGCCAGAAATTTCCCCAGCAACTAGAGCAAGGCAGATTTGGCCTGGAGGACTCAGACCAAAAAGAGATCCTGCTGTGGGTGAAGTTAAAACATAATAGAAATTGAAAACGCAGCACACAATATAAGATTTTATGTACAGTACGTTAGCAGCTTGTGCACTCACACTGGAGCAATGTGGGGAGGTTAACACAGGCTCTGTGCAAAGAGGGCATGCAAATTCTCACCTGCTTCTCACTTAACAAAAACGTAAGTTGCAGATGTGATCTGCATGGGATGAAAACCATACGGAAATACAACACTATGTAAACAGGAATTATCTCGGGGAATTTGGGCTACAATTTTTAAACCTCTCTGTGTTTTTAAATTTTTCAACAGTAGGGGTGTATAAATTCATAGTCAGAAAAATAAATAAAATAAGCATTTAAGCATAAAATGATATGTTCAAGCTATTTGACTACCTGAAGATAGAAGTGGAATTGACAAAAAGTGAATTAAAAAAAGGTTTTTTCTTGGAGCAAACCTGATACCTTGGGGAAATGACTTTCAAGCCATCATGGGGAGTGAAAGCCTTGGTAAACGTAAGATGTCGTGCTGGCTCCCAGTGCATGAAACAGGCAGGAGAGGGCTGGACAGGAGCCGTCCCCTCAGCCTCCTGGGGCCCTTGGAGGAGCTCACCCAGACCTGGAACACTAAAGAGTAGAGCTGGAAATCGCTGTCTGTGACTATGGCTTGCAAACTTGGCGATTAACTCTTCAGGGCAGAAACCCACACAGCTGACGTCTTGGCAGCTAACACGATGCTCTTGACATGGTTGATCTTCAATGAATGTTTGTCACCTGGCTGCCTGGCCAGCTTGTTTCACTGGCCATCTGGTCTTTGTGATGCAACTTCAAGGTCCTTCCCAAATTCTTTGCTTTGAAACTCCCCCAGCCCCTGGTGACTCCTGCGTGGACGAAGGTGGCATCTAGAGCCGTAACCTTGCTTACGAGGTGGACCACTGAATGCGTGCACACCTGCTGTTCAGGCTCCCCCACATGCAAAAGCAGACTTCCTGAAGCTACCTGTCTTCACTGTCTGCAGTTGACGTGTGTGATGTAACCATGTTGCTGACTGAATTGTGCACAATAAAATGCATACGGTGGAAGCAGATGGTCATTACAGACGTGATGTAAATGTGCTTTGCAGGCTATATTGTGCTGAAAAGATCAGGGGTGAAGCTGCAGAAGGATGTGGAGTCGAGGATGGGCCCAGCTGCTTAGGTTTGCTTCTTGCCATTTTATGGTTGCCTGTTTTTGTACACACACACACACACACACACACACACAATATTTACTATTCTATGAACTAAAATGTACAAATCGATGCAAACGTGGTGTAGTGGTTCAGAGCCTTGACTCTGAGTTCAACCCTTGCCTTCCCCCGCTCCCAGCAGGCATGTCACTTTGGACACGTGGGATGACTTTTCTGTGCCTCAGCTCCTTCTTCTGTGTATTAGGGACGAAAATGTAGCTCTTTGTGTTATAAGGATTTAAAAATTTAATATGTATTAAGGTCTTAAAATAGTGCCAGACACATAGTAGTCAACCAACAAATGTACTCTATTGTCATTTATCCTTCTGTCATACCTGTTTTCTAGAAGGCATTATACAAAACTTTAATAGATGTTTCTTGGGGGAGAGAGTCTGCTGTGGGCATCTAGGCATGTGGGCTCCTTCCACTCTGTGCTGTTCTCCACCGTTGGATTTGCTGATCCTGGGTGCCGGTTTCTTTCATTTTCATGACAGCAGGGGTTACTGTACAGGAAGATTTTTACTTGTTTTTCTTCCTTGTATCTGTCTATTAAAGAACACACAATCTAGGTTGGATAGATAGATAGATGATAGATAGATAGGTAAAGTAGGTAGATAGATAGACAGACAGATATATAGACCAGTAGGTGGATAGATAGATAGATACACACATACATACATACATAGGTAGGTAGATAGATAGAAAGAAAGACAGGTACATAGACAGATAGATACATAGATACATAGATACATAGACAGACAGACAGATAGATAGATAGATAGGTTATGGGTAAATACAGATTTTTTTTAAAAGTACAAACAGAAGGGGCCATGAATCCATTCTTCAAGACCCTTCTTTCCCTTTCCATGTTACACTTTTCATTGCTTGGTTTGAACCCCTGGGGTACTCTTCTGCTGGCTCTCCGTTCCTTCCGTCTTGTCCTTTGTGCTCACTGCATCACGACCCTGGACCTCCTTACTCTCAGCCCGTCTGACATTTCTTCTGGAGTATGGCTCGCATTCACATGCTCTCCCATACACTTGCTCTAAGAGGAAAGGTGTAAAATAGAAGGGATTTATTTTTGCTCCTTTAAAAGAAGATCACGTTCGTCACCTGAGAGGCTGTCTGTTAGGCACAGCTTTGCCTTCAGGAAGGTGAATCTTTGAAGAAGGATGAGTCAATACAAAGTGCAGGTGGATGTTGTAACCACCGTGAAAGGAGTGAGCTCGGAGTCCTGGGAGGACGCAGGAGGGGTGAGGAAGAGGCTGAGGACGGGACGTCTGTTATGAGACCTGCAGGACAGGAAGAGTGAGCTGGGCGCTGTGCACAAGTGTGAGCAGCAAGCCCTACTGATCCCCCTTCTCAGCCAGTCCTCCCCGGCCATCCCTGCTCCCAGAGACCTCCTCTGTAGATCTGAGCCTACAGCTAAAGAGCATCTGTGAGCCAGGCACTCAAGGAGCCTGGAGGGTGCAGTCGCTGCATTCCCGAGGGACCTTCTGTACACAGTGAGCCGTCACGTGCCCTGTTGGGCCCCTTGCCCCACCACAGCTGCCCACGCCATCCAGCTGCTGCCACTCCCGCCTCAGAAGACCTCAGGTGTCAGGAGCCCACTTTGTCCCATGCCCCAGGCAGGAAACACCGGGCAGTTAATGTCCCCTAAGGCAGCCCCAATCAGGAGCAGACGGGAGTCATACAGATGTCCCAGTTTCCTGCCACTTGCAGGGTCGGCTCTGAGGGGTGTGCGTCCAGGGCTCCAGGGCCACAATGACAGCGCCTTCCCTTCCCGTCTCACTTTCCCATCTCCTCCTGGTGCTGTCTCTGCCTCCAAATGAACCTCTTTATAAACTGCAAATCCTCACCTCAGCGTCTGCTTCCAAGGGAACCCAAACTAAGACTCACAAACAAAGGAACAAAATGCCACCCCTCCTATCGTCTCCACACTCCCTTTCACTCTTTGTGGGGCATTCTTCCCACTTCCACGCGGCTCTGTCATGGCGCTACCCACACCACACGCTTGCCACTCGCCTCTCTCTCTGAATTGCGCGGGCTTTGACAATGTGGATTCTGTCACTTGTCTTTGTATCTCCAGGACCTCAGTAAATGCTTGCCAAGTGGATTTCTAGTGGGCCCTGCAGTCCTCCACCAGGGAGAACGCCTCAGTTCAGGATGTTTTACAAAATGCCTGGCGAGAAGGACAAGGTAGATGAGTCTGGAGAATGAGGTGCTGGAAGAGAAGGACCTGGCGCCTTTCCCACCATAGGTCTAAGCCCTGCCCTTGGGGAAAGCACGTGCGTCGCTGTGCTTCTCTGTCTCTAAAGCAGGGTCAGGCACGCCTACCACGATTCAGTGTCGGAAAAGGGCGTGGAAACCTCCATGAGACTGGGTGACTGAAATAGTAGCCACTGTTCCATCATTTAAATAATCTCATTGGCAAGGACTGTGCATCAGTCACCACAGCAGAGTTTTCATATTCACTGAACATCTTTCATCTGAGAGCATCACCGTGGTTTGTAAACGTTAACGCACATAGTCCTCGTGATAACGTCCAAACTGGTCCTTTAAGTGAATTAATAAATGGAGGCCTGAGATAGCAGAACAGCTTGTTCCAAAACATCCAGAGTCGGGGGCAGGAAACAGGTTACCACTAGGAGATAGTAATCAAGAGAGAGCCCTGTGTAAATATTTGGGTAGATGAGACAAATGGATCAGATAGGCAGGTCCATAAGGAAAGCAGCATCTTCTCTTTGCTCCTCGTAGAAGCAATGAGGATTCTCATGGGGTCTCTAGTAACAACCTCCCCTGGATAAAGGTTTCATGAACTATGGAAACCCTACAAAATACCTTATAGTTGCTTTGTATTGAGCAGCTACCCTGTGCGTTCAAAGAAGCCCATTCAACTGGCCCTATATGTTTTACGCTCCTGAAGATAAAAACAACTGTGCCCTCCAGTCAGATAAAGCGGGAAAGCTGCAGCCGTTTATGGAAGATGGATGGGTGAGGCGTATGTTAAAACAGCTTCCATCCCAGTAAAACACCACCCCTCCATCTCAGCATCTTTTCAGCAAACGTGGTGGGACTTTCATCGAAACTCGGGGGCAGACAGCAGTTCTCCTGTTCTGGCTGGTGCTGGCAGGTGACTCCCCACTGTGGCCAGTGGGTCCCTCGTGGAGGGGTGTGAGGACTTAGCGCAGACACCAGTGTCGTCTCCCCTGGCTGGTCCCCAGAGAGCACCAGAGTCAGTAACACCAATGTGATGCCGGAAGCAGTGGGAGCAGCAGGAACCAGCAGAGTCTTGGCCCGGTTGTCTCAGCCTCAGCTATAAGATAAGGAATTTTAACTAGATCTGTAATTTTCCATCTGTACCACGAAACCCCTGCATTCTAGGAGATTTTTTCAGGAGCCACTGAAAAGGTCCCAGAAGGCATAGCATCAAAGGCCCCAACTTTGCTGCAACGACGGCCTCACTTTTTTTCTCCTTTATTTGTTGGGCATTTGTGTATGGTTGATTTCTTCCTGCTCCAAAAAACCACTGGTCCTGATAGCTGCTTTTCCGAACTTGGAAAACATAAAGGAGATCATTTGACGGTTCTGATAGCCCATGATTCTTTCATATCAGAGCTGAATGGAGCTGAATCCCATCAGGGCAGAGACCAGGCAGTCGACAGCGGAGCTGCTGGGGGCTTCTCAGAGTCAGCCTCCCATGCCCACCCGTCCCCACCCGTCCGCACTGCTGCGAAGGGCTTCCAGGCTTCCCCGCAGGGGCTTCGTCGTGAAGGCTCTCCTGGTCCACAGGCCCCACTGCTCCTTCCTATGCTCACACTCACCGTGTGGTCTGAGATGCTCAAGGCTGAGAGTCCGCCTTGTGAGACACGCTGGCGACGCAGCTCGTAGACCTGGAGACCTGGTGGTGTGTGTTTCTGCGTCCTGTGTTTCCTCTAAATGGAGACAAAACTAGCCTTTACGGGGTCTGCAAGCACATACTCATTGTGTGCTGGACGTGAATCCTGGCTGCTCTGTGGCTTATTGGCTTCTTGGCCTTGGGCAAATTACTCAACTTGCCTATGCCTCAGTTTACATGTCTATAAAGAAAGGAGGATGAAAACAACAATAATAGTGACAACACCTACCTACCCTTCAGGATTGTTGTGACAGTTAAATGAGTTGTTAATGCATGTAAAGTACCTGCTGTTTAATCAGCATTACCAAAGTGTTTGCTAATTTAAGAAGTACAAATGCACATGCACATACATACATGTACATATATGTGTGTGTCACATGTGTGTGTACATATGTGCATATATAGAGAGAGGGCCTACTATCGTCCATGTACTGGGCTGGCGTTTTATCCACATTGTTTGTATTTGTGTGTTTATTATGTACCCATTAGCAATCTTCTCACCCTATGGATGAGGAAAACGAACTGAAATTCCTCCCTAAGCAAGTAGTAGGTATAAAATCTGGGATTTTGTCTTCTTGTCCCAACATCTCACCACGGATCACTCTACATTGAGTGACACATGTCTTGAACATCTTCCTTGGCAAAGGCATATCTTTCAATGAAGAGCTCGCACCACCATTTTTACTCTTCCTCTAGTCAAAGTACACATTTCCTGCGACTGGAACAAATGCCAGACCACAAAGATCGACAAGAGACTTAATTGCTCACTCCCAGCTTGGCGACAAGATGCCCTGGTGGGCCCACTCGTTGCGGTGACGTGCTGGAGTGGGTTCCTGCAGCTCACAAGAGCCAGCTGTTACGTTTTCAGGAGTTTTGTGAGGCAGCTGTGTAAAGATAGCCATGATTAAAATCAAATTATATAAACTTACAATTAAATTATATGCCAAACAAAGGTAGTCAGTATTCGACTCCTCACTTCCTAATTGTTTGACTGTTACCTATGCTCCCGAGGTTACGCGAATCTACTGTATCTGGGTGGTGGGTGTGCTCCATAATGGTCTGTTCCTGTGTGTCTCTTCCCAGCTCCACTGTCACTGGCGTCACGTTGGAAGCTTAATATCAGCCCTGGTGGGGGTATTTACACCAGAGACACTGGCAAACAGTACACGTTGGGGTTTGACTTATTGCTTTGTTGACTGTGTAACTCAGGAGTGGGAAAACTTTCATAATGCAGACTAAATTTAAAAGTGTTGCATCTACCTCCAGATATTTATGAATTTTTATAACTTTACAGTGCAGAGGCCTGGCAGAGTGATCCAGTTGGCATCACCAGCCATAAGACATAAGGACGTCTCCTCCATGTCCTCAGTCTGCCTGACGCTGCTGCTCCAGGCCTGGAGCCCCCATTTGCATCCCCCCACTCTTCACGGTGCTCTGCTGGGCTCACAGTTGCCTGGCCCCACCTCTTACCTCTTATGCCTGACCATCGCCCTCCTCCTGCCTGGAATGACTTCTCTCTTCCTCTCTCCGAGGAGTCCTGCCCCTTTACCAGGCACAGTGAGGGTCCCTTCTCCCTCCTGCATGAAGCCCACCATGAAGATCTCTGCAGTCTTCATTCTTGAGACTCCTAGGTTCCTTCCTGCAGCACCCTGCACTTGGGGATTACGTGAGCAATGGATTGTTGGATTTTGTGTGTGTGTGTGTGTGTGTGTATCTTCTGACACGACTTTCAGCCCCTGACAGCAGAGACCAACTGCCTCCTGTGCTTCTGTGAGTCATCACAGAACCGCAGGATGTTTTCAGCAAAGATCTGTTGACTGCTTTCAAAACAAGTGAACAGACGCCACGATTGAAGTTTCAGATTCTATTACTTTCTTCCACACTAATCTTTAATCTCCAAGTAAATTAGTTGTCTCCAGGAACGTTTGCTTGTGAGCCTCTCAGATAGAAGGGTCGGCACGATCACAATCCATACTTGACAGAGCCTGTCACCCACTGGCTTCAGTGCTAACACCACAGTTCGCCGTCCACAGCGGCAGCAGTGAGAGGGCAGCAGGGTGGCCTAAAGCCACACAGCCTCACTGTACTCATCTTCGTTGCCCATGCCCCGCGAGCTGCCTGGCTCGGAGCAGGCCCTCAGTGGGCAGTGCACACGTCATCCTGTCCTTGGAGGCTGCAGCATGCTGTCAGGCCACTCTGAAGAATGCCCCCAGGACAGGAGACCGCTGTGTCCCACAGAGGGTTGCTGTGTCTGTGAAAGCTCAGGGCGCACGTGTGCAGCTCTCTCAGCTCTGCCTCACTGTAACCCAGTGACAGGAGGAGTTCCGTGCAGGGGAGTCGCGATGCGGGGAAGAAGGCCAAGACTCCCCTAGGTGTTCCTTGTGCTTTGAGAAGAGCCCCACTTTCTCTGGGAGAGAGAGCTCTCCTTCTCAAGGGCCTTCGGCAGTGACTCGGCAGCATTGACCGGATTTATTTCTTAGGGCGGTTTGATTTACAGAAAACTTGCCTTGAAAAAACCTGGATGGAAGCAGCCCCCATGTGACGTTTGTGTGAGTTGTCCTGAATGGCATACAGTATTTTTCCCGAGGCTGTGAGCTCAGAGTCTGAGTAAGACACTGGCGTTTTGTGGACGCTGTCTGCCTGCAGACCACGGCTGCTCTCCATTCTGTAAAATGCACGACCTACTGCTGAGTCTCAGCAAATGCTGATGAGCTTCAACCCATTCACCAGACGGGAAACTCTGAAATAATCATCGTCGGGTGTTTCTGCCCAGTCATTCATGCCTGCTATTTCCACCTTTTGAAAAAGGAACATCCTCTTGAACTCTATCAATAAAGCTCATGGTCTGAAAGTGGCTTGACCAGGTCCTTAGGCTTGGGGTCCCTGCTTTCCCAGGGTGCCATCCATCCCCCACTCCAAGAGCAGAGAGCGTCTCTGGGTCCCGGCTGGGGTCACGCCTCGTCTTCTTGTCACCGCACCTGGGCCCAGCTCCCGTCATTGTCAGTTTTCCTTGCTGCCTTCTTTCCTCGTGCTTTCTCTTTGTCTCTGTCAATCGCAGCAAGACCAACAGGAGGAAAGTGTTAGGAGGAACAGCAGAATTTCCGCTCCCGGGTGGGTGGGGAGGAACCTGGTTTGCAGCCTTGGGTTGACTGGCGGTGTGGTGTGCTCAAGTGAGGCACCTCTGCCAATGCCTTGCACAGCCGAGGAGGTGAGTCAGAGGAGGGTAGGGCGCTGGAGACGCCCCGCTCCCCTCTGCCTGCAGGGGCTTGTTCACACGGTCCAGACGGCTGTGTGTCTGTTCACTCTAGAGGCTGCTCAGTGGGTATCTTTTCCCGAACCACGTGCTAAACCACTTTCCCGACGTGCACAGCCGTTACTGTTCGTGTCACTGCTGGAGAGGAAGGCTCTGCTTGCCCCTGCAGTCCCCAGAGCCCGGTCCCAAGAGGCCCCAGTGTGGCAGAGCCCATGGTTTCGCGTGAGGGCTGGATTTTTACTGGAAAAGGACTGAGAGCCTGGCCACAGGGAGCTCCTTCCCTGGGGACAGCCTGAGATGCTCGCTTTTAAAACTTCTTTCTGCTATTCGTGTTTTGAATACCCATCAGGTTTGCCTGAACGTCACTGTCTCTCTCCCTTACCCAGACAGCAGTCGCTGCATTTAGCTTTTCCTTCTACAACATACTACTTGAAGGGGTCATCAGTGTCGCTATCCTCCCCCTGGAACTGGGGACTAAAGCTCTCAGCCTTCCAGAGTGGGTGAATACTTGCTTTGTCAGGAGAAGAATCGATACTGCCACAGCAGGAAGTGGGGCAGGGAGCAGTGGACAAAGGCCTGCAGTTAGCTGAGCACCAAGGTCACTTGTGTGACCCAAAAGGCTATGCCTTCCTGCTTGTTTTACAAAAAAACTGATGAGCCGGGGAGGGGAGCAAGAGCCCAGAGAAGTGGAGAGCGTGTGCAGGGCACTGTCCTGTGGAGAGCACGAGCCCAGGAGCAGGTGCACAGCTGGATGTGGCTCTGAGGACCCAGGCTGGTCCTCGGGGGAGGTGAGGACCCCCTCCCGGGAAGGGAGAGCAATGGGCTCTCACCCACAGGCAGTGGAAACTCAGCCGGTCCTGCCACACAAGAGCTACACAGTTTCCGTGTTCCCCACGGTTTTCTATCCAAGGCTCAGGGAGCTGGAAAGATGCTTTGAGCCTGTTCAGTCGTCTCTCAGTGGAGGCAGGGAAGCTCAGCACCTCTGCGCCGCATGGCCTGAGAAGGTCTGGCATCTGCCCACCTTCCTAACTCCGCTTAAAAAATCGAGATGTAATTCACATACATAACATCATCCCTTGGGTGTACATGGCACAGTGGTTGTTAGTATATTCACAGATAGGCGCACCGGCACGACAGTCAACTTGAGAACACTTTCAACACCTCGAAAAGAAACCCTGCACTATTGAGCTGTCACAACCCTCCCCAGCCCAGCCCGAAGCAACCACTAATCTACTTTCTACCTCTGTGGATTTGCCTCTTCTGGACATCTCATGTAAACGGAGTCACACAATGTGTGATTATACGATCGTGACTGTCTTTTGTGACAGCTTCTTTCACTTAGCATAAGGTTGTCAAGGGTCATCGATGTCATAGCATGTGTCAGTGCTTCATCCCTTTTTATGGCCAAATTACATTCCATTGTGTGGACACACCGTATTTTGTTTATCCGTTCATCAGGTGATGGACATTTCGGCTGTTTTCATTTTTTGTCTCTTATGAATAATGTTGCTGTGAAAATTTGTGTACGTCTTTATGTGGTCATAAGTTTTCATCCAAATAAGTAAGAAACTCCATTACCTGTATATGGTGTGAGGTAGAGGTCCAACTTCATTCTTTTGCATGTGGATATCCCATTGTTATGGCAAAGTTTATTCAAAAGACTATTCTTTCCTATTAATTGTCTTTGTACCCTTGTCAAAAATCAATTAACCATAACGGTCAGAGGGTTTATTTCCGGGACTTTCAATTCTATTCCATTAGTCTATGTCTGTATTCATACCAGCACCACACTGTCTGGATTCCTGTAGCTTTGTAGTAAGTTTTGAAATTGGAAAGTATGTGTCTTTCAACTTTGTATTTCATTTATATTATTTTGGCTATTTTGAGTTCCTTGAATTTCCATATGAGTCTTAGGATAAGCTTGCCAATTTCTGCAGAGAAATCATGTGGGCTATTGATAGGGGTTGTACTGAATCTGCAGATCTGTTCGGAGAGTGTTGCCGTCTTCACAATACTAAACCTTCCAGTTCGTGAGCATGGGCTGCCTTTCCACTTACTTAGGTCTTCTGTAATTTCTTTCAACAATGCTTTGTAGTGTTCAGTGTACAAGTCTTACACTTCTTTTGTTAAGCTTATTTATTTCTAAGTATTTTATTCTTTTTCATGCTATGTAAGTGGAATTGTTCTCTTAATTTCATTTTCAGATTGTTCATTGCTAGTGTGTAGAAACACAACTGACTTTTATACGTTGATCTTGTATCTTAAGACCAGGATGAACTCACTTATTAGTTCTAATAGGTTTTTTTTGGTAGATCTAGCTCCACTTTGCGCCAGTCTCCCCCTTGCTCTCTGAATCCTACCCTCTCTGATCTCCTTTCAGTTTCTCTAACATGCCAACCTCCCTCTTGTCACAGGACCTTAGCACGTGCTGTTTCCTCTGCCTGTATCTCACCCTTCCCCTGGGTTCTTCCCCCTGGTTGATTTATCCTTCAGCTTGATCTCCTCGAGCTGCCCCCACCTCAGTCCATGTCTGCTCCTTTTGTGCAGGCCATCATAAAACTGTGTTTTCCTCAGCGTTTGCCTCAGCTTGTGCTCTCATCTGTGTTACACCTTGACAGTGTCATTCTCCCCAGTGGACTATAAACCCCTGTCTGATTTTCCTATTACAATTCTCATCACTATTGCTGGCACACTGTGGATGCTTAACAAGTCCTTGTTGAGTGAGAGAATTAGTGAATGGTTAGCACTGGAAAAGTCTGGTTGTCATTAAGAACTTCGGGTCAGGGCAGGTGGAGGAACAAGCTGAGGGTGGGGCACATACTGTCTGGATAGCCCATCTGGCCTCCTTCTGGGGAATTAAGTTCCAGAATGGAATGTGGCTGTCTTGGGAGAACAGAGGCAATGAGTGTGCCCATGACATGGGGTTTTTCCCATTAAGTCTCCTTACACGGGGGGGAAACCCAGAAAGGAAGACCAGCCATCTGAGTCATTGCAGATGAATAACACAGTCTGCCTTCTCCTTTGCTTCTCACCTTTCCTCAGGTACAGCTGACTGGTGGGGTGCAGAGGGAAGAGGAGTTGAAGAGATGCATCTATTTTTCTTGCCAAATTAGTTCACTCTAACCAAAACAGGGAAATCCCCAACCAGCTGTTCTGTGACTAGCAAGAAGAACATTTCCTTGGACCAGCAGAAAACACCCTGTGTGCTGGTGCTCCTGAGAGAGTGCTCGGGAGCCGCCCGGTCAGTGCTCGCTCTGCGTGCTTCCTGGACATTGGCGACGAGAGTTAGAACAGGGTTTTATTTTCTTAACTGGAATTCTCTTAAAAGCCCAGGTTCAACTCTGGTGCTTCAGGTGGAAGTATTAACATAAAACGGTGACAGAGAACAGAGGGGAGGGGTCTGGAAGAGGAAGTGAAGGTGAGGAGGGCCCGCAGCTCTGCTGGTGTGTGATGAACTTCCCGTCCTGGTCCTGAAGTCCCTGTTCCAGGCGTCAGGCCAGACAGAAGAAGAATGTTTGCATGTAGTGAAAGAAGGTTGGGAGCCGAGATTTTTCGCTTTGAGCTGTATTTTAGATGTTCCTCACACATCTAAAATGGGGTTTTGTGTCAGGGGTTTTGGGATCCTTTAGATATAGTGAAACATTAAGTAATGAAGCCACGAGACCATCATGGTGGGGAACCCTCTGCTGTGTCTTTGCGTCTCCATCATAGAGAATAGTGCCTGGCTCCAAGTAGGGGCCCAGAAGAAAGCGGACAGAGCATCTTCAGTAAGACGATGCAAGCCAAACTAATTTTGCAAATTAGATTTTACAGTCCAGAAAACTGAGCTCATTTCCTCTGTTTTCCTGATGCTCATACCTTCATTCCGTCTCCTTGTCACTGGGTCACATATTTAGAATATTTACTTTTCAGTGTGTAGGATAGGTAATTATGTATGGATAAATTCCATAAGTAAATAAATCAAATCATTTTTACTGTCAATAAAATTATATTTAAAGGAAAATGAATCAAAAGTGAAAAAGAAACTTACTAGCTGTGGTTTTTAAATGCCTTGCCAAAGGAAATTTAAAGTCCTGGGCATTACATTGCAACGAGAAAGAACAGCACTCACATGCATTTGCTTTCTCTGACTGATGTGCTAAGAGAAACACGCGCAAGAGCCTCTTGTCCCTTGTCCTCCTTCCTGCTTCGGAGCCGCTCTCACGAAAGAGCAGAGGCACAGTTTGGAGTCCTTTCCTCGGAACTCTTCCGGTCTCCATCAGTAATGTGGATGCGAGCTACCTCAGACCAGAGGTTTCCAGTGTTCCCGGGCAATTTTCCGGTTGCTATCTAACGAGATTCCCTGGGACAGAATGGTGGCAGACCTCCAAATCAGGGTGACTTCACTTGAGGTTAATAATTTGCAAACTTATATCCTGGTAGAACTTACTATAACTTTGAGCTGGTCAAGAGCTTGGGGTCTAGAGATGGAGCCTGATTTTTTGTCTTTAACGTTTACTGGTTGTATGACCTTGAGCAAGTCGCTTAACTGCTCCAAGACTTATTTTCTTCATAGTAGAACACAATAAAATGAAGATAGAACGTGTCTCCTAGGATTGCTCTGCAGATTAAATCGGGTGGAAGGTAGAGAAGTTGAGAAACACTTGCTGGCTTTTCAAGGATGATGGCCACATGCAGGGGTCCAGGGAGACCCCTTGTTAGGATGTAGAAATGTGTGCCTGGTTTTAGGCTGCAAGGAAGGAGGCAGTAGAAAGAAAAAAGTTGAAAACATGGGAGAGGATAAAAGGACAATACAAGGGTATAGGAGAGATGAGCTTGAGCGAGTAGCAGGACTCGGACTCCAGACGTCGTGGGAAGGTTCTGAGTGGGGAGACTGTCCACACGTGGGTGATTGGGCCTGGAGAAGCATCGTCTGAAGTTGCTAACAGGTCTCCATCGCATGAAGCCGGAACTTTGAGGGTAATGTGATGCCTCTGAGACGATTTTCTTGCCAAATTGTGTGGTATGAGGCTCTTATCATGGGAGTAATTTAAATACCTATAGAAACAGTGTATCAGTGTTTCTCAAAGTATTTTTCCAAGATCACCTGCATCAGTGCACCTGGGTACTTGTTAAAGCTGCATGTACTCCTGGGCCCAGTACCTGGTGCCCCACAGTAGAATCTCCAGGAGTTGGACTTGGAAAACATCATTTTTTATTTTGGTAAAATACGTGTCATGTAAAACTTATGTGGATATACACTTTAACCATTTTAAAGTGTAAATTCAGTAACATTTAGTACATTCACAATGTTGTGCAACCATCACCACTATCTAGCTCCAAAACCTTTTCGTCACCCCAGAAGGAAATCCATGTCCATTAGGCAGTCACTCCACATTCCTCCCTTTCCCCCAGCCCCTGACAGCTACTAATCTGCTTTCTGTTTCTATGGATTTGCCTGTTCTGGACATACCCTATAAATGAAATAATATAATATGTGACCTTTTGTGTCTGGCTTCTTTCACTTAGCATAATGTTTTCAAGGTTCATCCATGTTGTAGCACATGCCAGTACTTCTTTTCTTTTATGGCTGAATAGTGTCCCATTGTGTGATAGGCCACTCGTGTTTATCCAGTTATTAGTTGATAGACATTCGAGTTGCTTCCTCCTTTAGCTTTTGTGCATAGTGTCTCTGTGAACATTTGAGTACAAGTTTTGGTTTGAACACTTGTTTACAATTCTTTGGAGTATACACCTGGAAATGGAATTACTGGGTCATATGGTGATTCTGTATTAACTTATTAAGGAACTGCCAAACTATCGTGCACAGTGGTTGCACCATTTTACATTCCTAGCAGCAACATATGCATGTTCTAATTTCTCCACATCTTCATCAACATGTGTTTTGTTCGGTTTTCTTATTATAGCCATCCTAGTGGGTGTAAACATCCTAGTGGGTGGTACTTCATTGTGGTTTTGATTTGCATTTCCCTAATGGCTAATGACGTTGGGCGTCTTTTCATGTACTTGCTGGCCATCCATACACCTTCTTTGGGGAAAAGTGTATTCAGATCCTGTGCTCAGTTTTTAATTAGGTTTTTGCCTGCATGTTGTTGATTTGTAGAAGTCCTTTATATTTCTCTATGCTAGACCCTTGTCAGAAATATGATTTGCAAATAGTTTCTCCCATTCTGTGAGCTATCTTTTCATTGCCTTGATAGTGTTCTTTAAAGAACAAGTGTTTAATTTGGATGAAGTCCCATTTATCTATTTCTTTTGTTGCTTGTGCGGAAGCACCCAAGCTGATTATGATTTCTATAATTATGATTATACATTAAAGCAATACAATTTTGTGCTAAGAGTATTAGCAGGATGTATCTGTTGAGAATGGTGTACTCCTAATGGTTGGATTTTTTTAGGTGTGTATATCTAACAGCAGCAAAGAAATTATACACATTTTATTAATCTGTGCTTTTTTGAATTAAAAGATACTTGTGTCTTTTGTATAAGTATTGTTTCTCCTTTAATTTTGATTATAAATAACTTTCATAAATTATTTAGAAGAGTTAGAGCAGCAACAACAACTAAGTGCTCTCTGGTCATCACTACTTAGCTGTTCCAACTCCATTGTTCTAATCATTTACTTTTACGTAATCTGTATTTCACATTCATTTCGTTCACCAAAAATTTATTGGGCATCTACCACATGCCAGACAATGTGCCATGCACTAAAGATAGAAAGATAAAAAGATATGTTCTCTGTCCATGTGGATCTCACAGTTTTACAGGAGATAAAAACATGGGAGCAGAACAAGGTCACACACACAGGAGGTTTCTGTGAGTGAGTAAGACTGGAGTGTGTTGGGTTACAGAAGAACGAATCACTAACTGGGTCCTTTAGGTGACAGGTTCTCAAAAGAGGTCTTTTGAGTGAGGGAATTCCATGAACTAATGTAAGTTTTAGAAATATAATTCTGGCAGCAGTGTGAGAGTGGACTAGACCAGTCAGAAGTCAGTAGGAATGGATATTTTGCAAGGAAGTCTCCCCAGGCCCTTTTATTTGGCTCTTAGAAACGTTCAACAATGTTTCAGATGTTGATGGGAGGTGGGTTTTCTTAAACTTTTTTTGCAGAAAGCTTCCAACATATAAACACTGACTAGTAAACAGACTCCATGTACCATCAGCACAGACTCAACTATTAACAACACACAGGGAATCTCATTTTATCGATGCCCTCCAGCCACCTCCCTTTCCCATATTTGAAGCAAATTTCAGACCCCATATTATTTCATCCAAAAATATTTTATTATGTAACTCTAACATATATATAAAGATTATATAAAAACATCATCTCAATACTATTATCCCACCTAAATAAAGTTAACCATAATTTCTTGATGGTATGAGGGTTTTAAAACTCAAGGACTTAAATATTCACATGGAAAATTCTATCTTATTTCCTATAGAGAAGTTTTTTCCTGGAGGCCTTTGGCAGGGGGTAGAGGGGTGATCAAGTTTCCTAAACACTACAATGATGCTGCCCAAAAAATACACAAAATAAGTAGTTCCTAGAGCCACGCTAGTTATTATTACTCTGTTACACATATTTAGTAGGGAAGTTTCTGCTTTATCTGTTATAAGTTTACAGTTAGAAAATAATGTGTATAAACTGAGCTAAAACATCTTACCTTTGAAAGTTTTTACTCAATAATCATTCCTCACATTTGTGTATGCCTTGAATTTTCCAAAGTGTTTTCATGCCTCTTCTTCAGTGAACTCTGATAGCTCTGCTGTGCAAAGACGTCTGTTATCTAATATTTACAATTGTTATCAGTTTTACTTTGTTGTGGCTTTTAGGCTTAGATTGGAATAATAAACAGTATATGCAAACTCCTTTACTTGTGAGCCAAGAAAGACTTTGTAGTCCAGCCTGCATGGGTGATGAAAGGAGATCATGAGTAACATCTTATCAGTTATAGTTTACTTAGTTTTCCACAGTATGGGAATATTCGGTATTAATGTACACACACACACATGCACACATATGCACACATACAATGATTTTAACTCAATATTTTTCCTGGGCTCAAAACCCACACGCAGATTTCCAGGAAACCTCTTGGAAAGGTTTGTAGCAAGATTAAGAAACGAGACAACACTTGAATTAGGACAGGGTTTAGGGAGGAAGCATGCTGGTGGGTCATCCTTAATCGGTGCTCCTTTCTGTTTTCATCATTTCTTTAGTTTTCATTAACATTCCCAGACATACTGGACATAGAAAGATTGTCTTCAGAACTTTCTGTAGCAGAAGACCTTGGTGACTGTTACTCAAAAAGGGTTGGTATATTTAATATAGAATCATATTTAATAAAGAATCTTGCTCTTTACCCATAAAATGTAGAAAATTCAAGTGCTCTTTAAATACTCTCACTAAATATAATTTATCTGAATGCAAAGGATATTTGGAATACTTTGCTTTTGTCAAGTAAACAGTGGAAACATGCCCCATGGGCAGCGGTTGAGTGTATGGGGTGTGGGGCAGGACAAACCTGGGTTTACACACCCCTGATCCGGGTAAGCTGCACGGTGTCTCTGATTCAGGGTCCTCCAGGGGTGCTGGAGCCTGGTAGACGGGCTCCCGAGGGCTGATTGTTAAACATGCAAGAATCTTTTGAGCCAGCGTTAAAACCATTGGCTGCTTGAAATCAGCCATAGTGGGAGTATTTATACTACGAAAGTTGGTGAACTCTGTAAATCAGCATTCCCTCCCCGACCCCAGAGCTGGTTTACCAGCACACCACTGCCTCCCAGGTAAGTCTAAGGATAAAATGAGTTAGTTTAGGTCAAGCACTTTGCATAGTGTCCCTATACAGAAAGCATTCAATAAATGCTAGCTATTATTATTGTTGTTATCAGTATCACTATTATTATGCCATTAAAAACAAATGCAGCCAACTCTCAATTGTTTACTTATCAGATTGATAGATCATCTACATCCTGTACTTTTCTTTTGTCCCGCTTTGACAGTTTCACTAGCAGCACACCAAGGAGTCTGCTCAGACACAGGAAACAAGCAGTGGAAACCTGGCCGATGCGTTTCAGTGCTTATTAGCATCTGAACGCTGACAGAACATTTGATGAGAGAGAAAGGAAAGGAGGAAAGCTGTGAGAAAATGGAAGCAGGGATTGTATCTAACTCCAAAATGCACCCTCTGCTTTGCCTTCCTTGAGACAACTCCTTGAAATTTCAACGCATACAGCAAATGACAAAATAAAGTACAATTTTAAACATGTGGTAGAAAAATCTGACAGTTCTGGATTTCTGTAACAAATAATAGAATTCCTGACCCAAATTATCTTAAGCCAAAAAGTGAATTCTTGGTTCCAGAAGTGAGTGTCGAGGGAAAGGTCTGCTTTGGAACACTGCTCGCTGCAGGCTCTCAGCGGGTTGTGGGAGGGTCTCTGCCTTCTGCTGTAGGAGCCCCATTCCAGCCTCCCCATGGCAGCCCCAGCAGCTCCAACTCCACCTCTGTGTGGAAAGGTCTTTCCAAAATCATGTCCACCAGGAAAGAGAAGTCGCTTTCCTTATAGTTCCTGCAGAACTCCTGAAGTTCATCTGATTGAACTGTCACATGCTGAGTCCGGTTGAGAGCCCCAACAGACTGTATCTAGTGGGGTGGAGATAATTCACCCTTTAAAACATTGGGTGCTGTTACACTGAGAAGATGAGATGGATGTCCTGTGTAAATCGGCTTCATCCCAATTGAACAGATATTGATGACGACCTGCGTGCACACATAGAACATAAACACACCACTTTCCCTGAACGTTCTTGGGCTGGGTTTCAGCCTGAGCACTTAGAAGTCTTTGCAGACGTAATGTCTTCTTGGTCATAAAGAATCATAAGTAGAGATTGTATCTCTCTAGGGAACTGATTTTGAGAAACCCAGGTAAAAAGAGTGTTCAAAAGCAAAAGCTAGGAAAAAAACCTTTTATACCACCGCCTGCCAGGCAGATTTCAAACTGGTAGTTCAGATAACAGGAGAATCTTCCTGGTGTGCTCTCGGTGCCTTCCTTGTTAACTGAGATGCAGAGTCCCACGGGACACTGACCTTAGGGGTTTGGGAAGCAGTAACACCGTGAAGAGTGAGAGAGGTAAAAACTTTGGTTGTTCTGTAGTGGAAGCAAACCTATTGGCACGTAGAACCTCCAGAGCGTTTGGGTGTCAATTTGCTTTAGAATTTCTTTCTGGGAAAGCACATTGTAATTCCAACATTATGAGAAGTTTAAGTGTTTACACCAGAAACAAAAAGCACAAAACCCTTTACCCCCAGAGGACCCACCACCGACAAGTTACGTGATTCTAAGGCAACTTTGATGCTCGTACATCACGGTCAGTGCTGGAAGTTGATGCTGCTTTTTCTCTTGGTTACAAGTTCGTTTGGCCTGAACACAATGTCATCCTGATTCCTAAGGCTCTCTTGAAGCCACAGGCTGTAATGCGTGAGTCACAGAGGTTAAAATGCAGCCTTTTCTGGTTTATATCATATGCACATTCTGTAACAGGCTTGGAGTGGCTTTCCATGATTCGTGTCCTAGCCTGCTGTGCCCTAACCAGACGCGTCTTCTGGCGATGTATATTGAGAGCCCTGTAGCACTTATTAGGATGGAGGGGTTTGAGCCAACCATTTTTCTAACTGCGAACTTTCTCTCGTGTGGGGTCCTACCCTACTGTGACTCGTTTTTAATCATTGTCATGCTCACCTTTATCTTCACCAGTAACTGTGACATTCTGAATAATCTTGTGATGTGCCAAGGAAACGCCAAATATAAGAAGAGTATTTATTTTACCAAAAAGAGGGGCATCTGTAAGCATATTGGAAGATGGCCATACTTTCCAAAGATTTTGAGACTGGATGGATGTTAGCACTCTGTGTGGCCCTGAAAAAATATCTTGGTCTTTTGTAATTGAACTAGAAGCTGCATACCAATCCAGAATTTCTAAACGGTGTTACATAATATTCACTTTGAAATACACAGAAATGTTAATGAGGTGTTGCCATGAAATCTTTTATTAAAAAATAAAATGTCTGCCCAACATCAAACAGTGGAGATCATTATCAATTTCTTTCCTTCTATGAAAGAATGATGCCCAAAGATTCTGAATCTTAGAAAGAAAGGAATTCCCATTATTTGCAAAAGGATCATGAAGACTGTGCAACTGTGACACCTAAAAACACAGAAAAATTAATAAGAGGCCTTGCCAGAAAATAACAAGATGTTCGTGATTGCTGAGCTCTACAAGTAGTGTAAACATCGCTGGCGTATGTCCACATTTTTTCTGGGCCTTTTTACATAAAGGTTAGCAATTCTGTCTTCATCACCCACAGGGCACCCTGTGGCCATCAGCACTGATTGCAGGTGGCTCTGTGGGTCTGCACCACAAGGATTCCTAACACAACCTGGTGGGCTTAGGGAAGTGGTGCGGGGTCCCCTCTCCTTATTCTGAAGGGCTTCTGATGCTCAGTGGGTTTCTGAAGCCAAGATTGCCCTTTTTGAGAGAGAATTGAAGAAACCTTGTGAAATAGAAAAAATTTGGAATGAACTCTTCATTTTTAGAAGGGGAAGTAGGGAGAAGATAGGAGAGATACCAGTTAAAGCCGAAAGCACTTCTGTAAAGGTGTCTTCCCGAGGCAGGAAAAGAAAAGCAAATTTGGTGTTTGTGTACTTACCCTTGAGTTTTAAAGAGTGACTCTTTCTAGTATTCAAAAGTCCAGACTTCAGAGTCATCTTGGTGTACTATAAAACTTTGCCTTTCAAAATGTGGTCCGAGGACGGGCACCATCAGCATCAGCTGGGAGCTAATTAGAATGTGGAACCTGGCCACTGGAGACCAGAATTGGAACTGCATTTTAACAAGAATCCCAGGTGATTTGCATTCACATTAATGTTTGAGATCCACCCATGTAATGCATGCTTGTGATACTTAATCCATTGAAAGAGCTATCGCTCTGTCTAGGAGGCACTCATATTCCAGGTATGATGGCCAAGCAGACCTAGAAGGAAGTGGATGCCATGTTGTCCCTTGGCAGAGCATGCTCTGAAGGCAGGGCCCATGCCTCCCTGGTCTTTGGATTCCCAGCACCTGGCTCAGTGTATGACGTACTTGAGGTAGACAGATGGGTGGATGGATGGTTGGATGCGCTGGTGGGAGGATGGATGGATGGACAGATGAAGGGCATGGTACCCCTTCCACCCAAAAAGTGGAAAGAAAAAGTGAATGCACAAAATCAAATCAAAGAGGAATTTAGTCTTTGCTATTACTTAGCAAAGTCTTGCTTAATATCATGATCACAGTGTGTTATTACATGTCAGGCCAGTAGAGTCTTATCTGGGCATTGATTGGACAGTTTGAGGCCTCCATTAGCCCGTGGAGCCAGGTTTGGGATGTGGAAGGTGCCTTCCAGGGAAGCCCTCCCATTCCTGAGCTCATCTGGCACTCTGCATTTGTACCCTCTGTTCCTGTCTTCTGGTGCGGCCCCATCTCCACAGCTAGAGCACACACGCTTTAGAGACAGGGTCCACACCTCAAGCACTGACTCCCCGCGTCCAGCACACATGCACCGACCTGAGCCACCACCGTCACCATGCTCACGCCGTGTTGCCGACGATGAAAGCCTCACGCGTGAAACCGACGATGAAAGCCGCACGCGTGAAGGAGCTCATTTGGAGAGGGGCGACCCGCGTCCTCCCTTTCTCAACCTTAGATCCGCCTGTTCACTGGGACATTTCTTCCAGAAGCAGGAAGCAAGGCCTTTTATTATTGGTTCATTTCACTTGATTCAATAAACTGTTGGAAATTAGAGCCAAAATCCTATAGTGGTGGGTGGCTCTCGCTTCTCTGGTACGTGACGAAATGGCGTTTGTGCTGTGTGTGGATGCCGCCCTCAGGGAAGTGTGTGCCCTGGAAAGTGTTGCCAGGACCAGCCCCATGGAGAGCAGCTCAGCAGGAGATGCTCCCTGACGCCCAGTCAAAGGGGCATCTAATGATGCTTCCTGGTTTGGAGGTGGCAGCAGGGCGTGGAGTGAGATGGGAAAGCCTGGATTTGAGGTTCAGCTCTCCTGCTTCCCACTGTGTGACCTCAGCCAGTTTTCATTAAGTCTCTGAAGGCGTGTTGTACGATGCTTGGCAGGCAGGTGGGCAGGCAGTGTTCCCCAAATGCCAGGTTCCTTTGCCTCTCTGAGGCTCGGTTTCCTCTCTGGGATGCATAATAATATTGCATTCCTGAGTGCTTGGCACACCGAGTGTGCACAATGGATGCTTTGAATTCTCTCCCAGTCGGCTGGTTCCCGGTGTCGCCCACACTGCTTGGCACACCCCGTTTCCCGGCGCTGGCCTCCTTGGAGTCGTGTCCTTTTGGATGGCTTCCATTTGTCCCTCGCTGCAATGGGCTGAAATCACGGTCTACCCTCCAAGTAGACTTTCTTCTGACACCTCCAGTAGTTTCTTCCGTGACCACTGCTGCATCCCGGTTAACCCCGGCACCTGTGTCTAGGTTGGGCCCTGCAGACTCCCAAGTAAAAATCTTGCCCCGTTTGCCACAGGTGACTGTCTTGTAGACAAACAGCGGAGCCAGAGGCTTTATTCTTGGGGTGGCACATCTCCAAACTTCAGAACTTTGGACATTCTTGAAGCAAATATAATTTTTATAAATAACTTTCTTTAAAAGTAACTTACAGCCATATATAGGTTTATCATAGAAGAAAAAAAAATTTTAATTACAGATAAAATGAAAAAAAAGAGACCAGTCATATTCTATCATACACAGAGAACTATTATTTGGCATTTTGGCAAATAGCCTTTGAAATCTTCACATAAGTGAAGGTATAGTCTAATACACAAATAAATCCATTTTATATAAATAAATTCACGTAATATAAAATATGCTAACACATATCAAGTAAATAAATATTAATACATTTTTTTTCCCCTGAGGAAGATTGGCCCTGAGCTAACATCTGTGCCAGTCTTCCTCTGCTTTGTATGGGGGTCACCACCACAGCGTGGCTGATGAGTGGAGTAGGTCCACACCTGGGATCCAAACCCATAAACCCAGGCTGCCAGAGCAGAGTGTGAGAACTTAACCAATGCCATGGGGCTGGCCCCATTAGTACATTTTGAGAATGTAAGTGTATATTTGCTCCATTTGTCACTAACTGTTGCATAGAAACTATCAGAAACCACACACATGTGCATGATCTTAGTGTACTTACCATTTTATGATCTGCTTTTTTCATTTGATTATACCTCACGCTATTGAAAGTAAATCATAGTTTAAAAAAATTAGTGTTTATAACATTGCTTAGCCCATAATAAACATACATAGAATAGATGAGTGAACATATCCTAAGGTATTTTCTGTGTAAATGTTGAGTTTTCTGTGTTGGATTTCCTGTAAGTGGGGAAAATTTGTTGATAAATTGTCAGGAGAAGTTTGCATGAAAGAAAAAGCCTCATTCATTACTACAGTGACCACCAGTAAAGGCGGGTCTTTACTGACGTCAGTTGGTGGACTTTTCATCCCAGAACTGCACACAGATTTAGAATTGGTATCCTGTTTGGATGAACTCAGCACTGTAAATCTTGAAACTATTTTGCCTTTGAAATTTGAGGACTGCAAGTGCAGCGTTTTCAGGGATGGGGCAAACAGTTAGAAGCGTGGCAAGTCCACTTGGGTCCCTGCCAACAGGCACAAACCCAGTGCCTCCTGGGGCCAGGGCACAATTTTGTGAGAAGTGGACCGGGCTGGACACAGATGGAAATCCACTGTGGTCACTCTGCCAAGCTGGAGTGCCCACTCCTCCCCAAGGGCAGCCACTGCCGAACCCCATTTGCCTGGCAATATCAGGCCCAGTGGTGCCAGCTCTTCTGATCTTTCAAAAAAAGTCCATATTTATGGGGGATTCCAGGTTCTAAAATAGTGGCAACTCATTTGGTTCACATTTATTTTTAAAACCACTTTATTAAGGTATGATTGACGTACAAAAAGCTGTACATATTTCATGTACAGCTTGATGCAACTTGATGAGTTTGGAGATAAGAATACATCTGTGAAACCATCACCACAATCCATGGCATAAACATATCCATCACCTCCAAAAATCTCCTCCTGCCCTTTTTACTATTTATTTTAATTTTTATTATTTGTGTGTGATCAGAACACTTAACACAGACAAGTCAAACAATATCCAACCGAGCACGTGAAGCCTCTGGATCAGGCTAGGGAGCTGCTCAAATTACCTGGAAGACCTGAGATACTTGAGTGCCAGGGGTAGGACTGTCTCAGACTGGCTGTGTCTGCCGGCCATCATCACGGGCGCAACCTGACATCCTCATAAACCAGCCCTGGGTTCTCATGGCTCCTGCAGGAAGTCATAAGTGGATGGAAGGAGTCCAGAGATGTCAGCTCTGCTGGGCAGTTACTCTAGTAATGTCGGTCCAAACAGAGGAGACTGCCAGTGTTTTGACCTGGCTTGGTGAATTGGCAAGTGGATCAGAGAGATGTCTTGATATATTGTGAATAAGCTCTTCTCATTTCTAAAAAGATCCCTGGGACTAAGTTATAAAAACCCAGATCTGCCTTCTCTTGGAGGTCTACTGGAGCTGAAAGTCTATACAGCATTTTGGAAAGGAGGCAGATTTGTCAAAAACAGACAAATCTCAGCCAAATGACGGGAAATGTCATTTTAGGATAATAGCCTTAATAGCATTTGCACGATGCTCATTAAAATATACTCTTTCCTATAAATGCCCTTAACTCTGAAGGTTGGAGACATGGCTTTAATGAGACGGGTTCTCAGCTCAGGTTGCTTCAAGACACAAGCAGCAGGTTATGTGCCACTTGAGCAACACGGGAAAGAAATCCAGGACATTTTCTTTTACGGTTAAAACGTCTTGTGAAGGAAATGGGTAGTTAGTCATCTTTGTTAATCAGCATCTACATGTATTAGAGTTGATTGAAAAATAGAGGTTGACCCAGTCACTACCCGGGAATTTTGAATTTAATTTCAAAGGACAAAGGGTCATAAATCCACAACTTTAAGAAAAGAGATACAAGAAAAGTGCCCCCAAGTGATTGGAATGGCCACTCTGGGCATCGAGTCCCTCTGCCTCCACTCCCAGTCCTGAGAGGGTGGGCGTGCTCTCTGAGACTACTGGGGTTCGAGTCAGATCAGCGGGCCACCTAAGCACCATAGTCCATGCTCCTTGACGGGGCCAAGTCGGCACTAGACTGACCCAGCAGGACTGAGGGAGCCTCAGGAACTGGCCTCCCAGATATCCCGGGAGATGCTAGGATTGCTCCACAGCAGATACACCTGAGTGAGAACTCCTGTGGCTCCTCCAGCACCACCCAGACTCCTGCCTGGATGAGGCAAGCAGAGACGTCCTCCCTGGGGCGTCCTCCAAACCAGGCACTGGGTCCTTCTGACCTCGCCCCTTTCTCAACCAACCCCTCACCAGCCTCAGGAGCCAGGGAGTCCCACAGGATTTGGACCATGCCTGGGGGAGGTTGGCTGATTTTTATATTATTGGAGACTTTCTTTTTGAAATGATGGATCTGGCAATCAGATTACTTTTTCTTCCTTTTGTGACGTCTGTTTCACCCGTCCATTCATTCACTACACTTTAGTGAATGCCTTCACTGTGCCAGGCACTGTGCTGGTGACAGGGACAGAAGAGTAACCCAGACAGTTCCCGTCCTCATGGAGCTTACGTTCTGATGGGGGAGACTCGCATTAAATAGCCCACAGACGGTGAGCAATTACAATCAGGATAAATGCTGCACATCGGACACTTCTCTTGCGTCTCTTTTTCACATCCTCTCAGCCCTGCCTCTCATCCAAGCACTGCTGCAGCAACAAGTTCCAGATGGCCTTTGGCCGGCTTCGAGAGTGCCCTCCTCACCCCATGGCTACCTCTTGCTCTTGCTCCAGGGCTTCTCTGATGCTAAGGTGTGGGAACCTGCTCAGAACTCACAATTATCCAGCCTGGAGAGGGGTTAAGTTAACAGCCATGGGCTGCCTTTAATCAACGGGAGACTAAAGCTAATGAATTAATGCCTCCCCTTTTTATCCCGTGGACGGGCAGTGCCAAGATGTTTTTCATAAGGCTCCTCAAAATGTTCCAGCAGGATATAGCATCAGTTGCCGCAGCAGTGGCCAAATCAATAATATATCCTTTTACTGGCTTTTCTCCTTCCCTGTTTCATTCTTCTAGCTCCTTGCTTCTGCTTCTGAGATTAATCCCCAAATAAACCACCTTCATGTCAGCGTTTCTCAGGCTCTGCTCGCAAGGACCCCAGGTAAAACAGGCTAAGAAGTAGAGTGACTCTGAGAATACAGACGTGTGTCTATATCTCAAGGGAACTCCACTTAATCTGGACCATAAGGGAATATAGGAGTGCCTTACCTGCTCTATTACACATTTTTGGTGGCCGACCCAACAGTCATCTTCCCTCTCTTCCCTGCTAATAGAATCCTGGTTTTATTCCATATCTACCCCTCAGGGAAGCTCAAGGATACACTTGATTTGGTCTAAATCAATTACGATAATCCCATTTAATTTACCAATGATTGATCTAGAGGTGGACGTATGACCCAATTTGGATCTGTGAGACATAAGGAGATGTCTGCTGGGGGCCTCTAGAAATTGCTTTTTCATACTCCAAAGGCAAGAAGCAGACTCTCTTTTTTCTGGACATGACACCTCGACCTGTGTCAAGCATCATATGGTCATGAGGCTGTCTGGCCTAAGGACGAGGGCCACCACAGCATGGCAGAAGGTCCAGGAGATCTTGAATCTTTGATAATGTTGTTGGATCACTGAACCAGCTACCAATTTTCTTATTATTTCAGCTATTTTGAGCTGAGGTTTCTATTAGTAAGATGTTGGTTTCTGAGACCATTCTCTAATAAAAGAACCAGGGGTCATGGGAGAAATAGATGATTCTAGGACTCGGGTAAAAATATACAGGATGAACCTGGAGCATCCCGTAGAGCCAAAAAGAAATGAAGTGCTGAAATAAACAAAACAAAGCCACACAAAAACTTGCAATGATTAGGGTATGTCAAAGGAACGAAGGAGCCATTTGAAAGAGCTTCAAATGACCAAAGCTGGAACAATTAGAACAACAAATTAAATAAAGTGGTATTTGGATTATAACCCAGAATATAAAATAAATATGCATGAGTCCATACTGATATAAATAAATGATTGGATAAATAAATAAATAGATGAGAAGAAAGAAATTTCCTATGCTGAAAAATTCCATATAGTGTGTGTAGATACTCTGGCCTCAAGGAAGTGGAACTTAACACCCTATTCCTTAAGCGGGGGCTGTGCATAGTGACTTTTTTCCAAAGATGCAGTATGGAAAGGGGGGAAAAGAGTAATTTTACAGTGGAGAAACCTTGCCAACACTATCTCAACCAAGTGATCAAGATCAACATCAATAGTTATGTTATGTTGTTGCTGTGTATCCTTGATGTGATGTGATGAAAATGGTACCACGTCTGTGGTGTTTTTCCCAAACCTGTAACCACAGCCTAATTGTGAGAAAATCATCAGATGACGTCCAACAAAGGGGCATTCTACAATATAACTGTCAAGGTCATTAAAAACAAGGAAAGTCTGAGAAACTGCACAGCCAAGAGAAGCCCAAGGAGACATGAGGACTAAATGTAACGTGGTGTCCAGGGTGGGATCTTGGAAGAGAAAAAGGACATTAGGTAAAAACTAAAGAAATATGAATAAAATGTGGACATTAGTTAATAATAACATAACAATATTGGTTCATTAATTATGATAAATATACTGTACTAATGTAAGATGTTAATAAGAGGGGAACCTGGGCACAAGGCAAATGGTAACTCTCTGTACTATTTTCACAATTTTCTGTAAATCTAAAAAAATTTATTAAAAAAATAGCACCCTGGCCTGCACTAGGAAACACTAAAACTAATAGTCCACATAATGTGGACCCTTCTCTCCAGTGCAAAATTTCTCAAGTGGCTTTTGGGTTAAAAGGGCAGTGATGTGAAAACTTAGGCATCTGTTTACCCAAGGGCCACCAGACGGCTGTCATCTGGCAAAAGCTTATTCCCTTGACTTTCTAGCTGAATGTGTGGTCTTCAGATTCATGTTGGAGAGCATTTAACCTCCAAGGAAGAGTTCTACTAATTGCGTCTATTTAGATAGTAGCATAAATTTAACAGTTTCAAGCGATAGCAGTTAATGCACCTCATAAATATACAACTCAGATAGTTCATAGCATATTTAAACCAAATATTATGTTCTAACTGTTATTCATTCAAAAAAATAATGATTGCCTGGGCTGGCCCAGTGGTGCGGCAGTTAAGTTCACATGCTCCACTTCGGTGGCCCAGGGGTTCACTGGCCTGGATCCCGGGCGCGGACCTACATACCACTTATCAAGCCATGCTGTGGCAGGCATCCCACATATAAAATAGAGGAAGATTGGCACTGATGTTAGCTCAGGGCCCATCTTCCTCAGCAAAAAGACATGCATCTTATAAGTAACAGAGTGACGCCTTATTTATCATGGGACAGTGAGGTCACCACCCAGCTGCATCCTGGGCCACTCTGCCTCTTTCTCCACTCTCCACCGCGCTCACACAGCCTCAGCTGACGCTGCACAAGTGGCTCCTGAATCCACATCCAGATTCTTCTCAACCCAGACACTTGCATTTTGCTTTTCTGAGGGACCATATTACTTCCTTCTGGCACTTGGCACGATGCCTTCCTGCTGTAAGGAAAGTAACAAATGAATAACTGAATATATAATGTGGAAATCAAAGCCAACTCTCTTCAGAGCTAAACATTTTAGCCATTTTAAATATGTCACAAAAATGTCACAATTCCATGCCTTTTTCAACTAAATCTGCTAAACATAATTTAACTATTTTATATTTTTTTAACTTAGAGACCACAATTGCGAATATCAATTGTTATAACATACGGTAATACAGCAGCTCTTAGGTGTTATTAATCACTTGAGAAAATTTGTCTCTCCTCTAAAAGAGGGCTTCTGTCTGCTTTTTGTATTCGTCACCGTCAGGATGCAGCCTCCACTTTCTGCTGCCAGTGTCTGTGCCTTCAGCGTCACTGCCCCACGCTCGACCCCCTACTGCTCCTCTCTCTGCCAGACTTTATGATTTTAACTGCTGTGAGCTAAGAAACCCAATAGCTAAGTTTTTAGACATTTCTAAAACTAAAATAAATAAGCTTGCAGCAAGTCCCTGGGGAGTTATTTTATGAGAACGTGTGTGGATTTGCTGAAGTCGGTTTTGTCCACTCTGAAGCAATTTTTGCTCCGTTTCTTAGCTTAACGGTGTTCTATATAAATGAAGTTGCTAGACAAGGGAAAGTTGCATGTGAACACGGCACAGCAAGCAGAGCTTCATTTGGGTTAGTACCTACCCTCTGATCCTCGAGAATACACCAACTCTCACTCAGAAGAGAAATCAGACCTGTAAACCAATTGAGAAAATGTTAGTTATTCCCTGTGTCTCTTTCCGTTTAGTCATGATGTTTGCCTTCTTCTGCAAGACTTCCACAGGGCTCTTTCTCAGCATCTCTCAGTGTGGTCCTTGGACCGGCTGCAGCAGAATCATCTGGTTGCATGTTCTTGTGCAGACTCCGGGGCCCCAGCCCCGCCTAGTCCATCAGAACCATTTGGTGGTGGGTTCCAACTGCTTGCGTTTGTTAAGAAAAGCAAGCTCCCTGGTGATTGATTCTCAGGCTTTCCAGAGTTTACGTCACCAGCTGTCATCTCCTCCACTAGCCTTCCCCTGCCTCTGTGCCGTGCATCCACTTCGTCTGGAACTTTCTTCTCTGTAGACCCTCCAATTTCAGTCCCTTGAGTACCCTCCTCTGACCATTTTCTCTTTCCATTAATGTTTCTCTGATCAAGAATAAAGAAGCAACCATTTTTTTTCTGCACATATAACCCTGCCATCTGCTTGACCACCTTCCTGAGCCTGCATGTGTAAATGGGTTACACAAAGTGTCGGAAATACCTTTTCTGGACGTTTTAAGGAAGGGAGTTTAAGCACATTCATGTTCGTAGGTAGAAAGAACCAGATGACTTATGAAGCCATTCCAGGCTTGTCTGCAGTCTCTACATTGTAATAGTAATTTCCTATGTTTCCTTACTCTCCCCTTTGTGATATTTCTGAGGGTCTTTTTTCTTTATATTTTGAAGTTCTTCTATCTTACGACTATGTTTTATAATCTCTTTGCGTCTCCCATTATAGAGGACACTAGCGATCTGCAATACCTTTATCAGGGAATAAATACGGGCTCATCTGCATTTTGCATCATCATCTTCTATATTCCCATCTAGGTGGGAGAAAGCAGAGACTCACTTATTACATGAAATAGGCATAACCCAACATGGAACTGAGTTTAATTCTGCACTTGTCTAGGTATTCTCTGATAAGAAACTCTTAAAAACTCTTGTATCAGTGTCCTGTATACTTATACAGCAGGCTACACCATGCATGGGGTCATAGTAGTCAGCAGTGTCCTGTACATTCATACAGCA